>NW_017892770.1:0-1969 GCF_001540865.1 Ananas comosus | reverse complement strand
GATGCATAACTCCGGAGCGCATCGCCCGAGGGGGAGCGACCGCCCTCGAGCACGGAACTCATAGCAAGTATGATCATATCCTTAACTCAAAGGATTTATAAGTTCAATCTTGACTTTACACTAGCTCTAGTGTTCATTTCATCACTTTATGTTGCTACTCGAGCAATCATTGTTCTTTACCATTCATTACTCTTGCTAACTCTAGCAATTATATTCTTTACATTCTATACTTTTGGCTACCTCTAGCACTTCATGTTCTTTACTCCCCACATTACTTTAATTTTAAACATTGTCATTTTCATCATTCTTTACATTATATTGGTTCTTTACCTCACACTATCTCTAGTGTCATTTCACTTTAACTTTATCAAATGCCACTCGATCTATGTCATTGTGTCACTCTGTTCTTTTGCTCACTCTGGGTGCTCACTTTTCTCTCATGCATACATATAGGGTTTTTTTGACGTTCACATAGTTCTCATTCATCATATTATGCAAATTGTACTCACAATCATGCATCATTATATTTTCATCACTACTTTACCCTAAAATGCATGCAACAATATATTTACACATGCTCAAATGAATGACACATTAGGCATAGAGAGAAGTTCAATGAGTTTGAGAAGCACCACCCACCTCGTAGGCTTTCTAAGGTGCTCCGATGATTTTTTTGAGATTTTTAGGCTTCTCGTTCTTTACCTGCGGCAAAACAAAGCCCTATTAGGCCATTTTGCTCATATCTTTACATTGGCTTTTCGTAACATTTTACCGAGCGCACCAACGCGTCGGAAATACCCCCAATTAGATTTCTAGAGGGTCAATTTACTTAGGAACCCCCATGAGCAAAAGCCCCAATTTGGTGCCCTAGCTCCAATACATATACAAAACCTAGGGTTTGATCTCAATGAGAAACAAAAGTAGCTTCATTATACTCTAAAAAGTCCATTAGAACCATTCTTAGCTCACTCCAAACTCTAGTTTGGATTTCACCATGAGAGGGGATGAAGCTCTCCTTCAAGCTTCACCTCCAACACTAAACCCATGGTCTTGATCTCAAATGAAGCAAAAGAAAAGTTTCAAAGACTCAAAATGCTCCATAAAAACCATTTCTAGGTCACAAAGTTCCCATTTTTGGGTTTTAGCATGATTAGAGTTCAAAGCTTACCTTGTAAGCTTTCCCTTTCCAAGCTAGAAATGAGGGAGAGGGAGTTTCTTCACTACTTCTTCTTCTTCTCTACTTTCTTCTTCTTCTTTTCCTTCCTTTCTTCCTTTCTTCTTCTTCTCCTTTGCCTTCTAGAGAGAGAGAGGGAGAGAAGAGAGTGTGAGAGGGTGAGGAAATGAGAGAAAATCTCATTAGCCGCCATAACATAACCATTGGGTTGCAAAATTGCAGCCAAGCCCCTCAACTTTCACTTTAACACACTGCCCGAACTGGGCAGTTCGCGCAGGCGGGGACCGTCTCTCCTTCAGGGACCGGTTCCCGAAGGCTCTCCCCGCGCAGCCAGAGCTGCTGCGCGCAGGGCAACCGGTCCCTCTTTGGGGGACCGGTCTCTCGGGGACCGATCTCTCAGGCAGGGACCAATTCCCGAGAACTAGTTTCTCAGGACTTAGCCGATTTTTCGGCTGTCTCATTTCATACACGTTCGGGGACCGGTCTCTCCCACCAGGGACCGGTTCCCGAGAGCTGAAAACTTGCAGATATGCCCGATTTCACAATTTTTTAGCTCTCGAAAACCTCCGTAACTCAATTTTGATTATTTTAAGACCTTCGACTGCTTTTTCCCCCCCCCCCCCCCCCCCCACCAACCCCACCTTGTGTGGTGCGGAAGTGTACCATCTCGCATTTGGGTCAATTTGACTAAAGTTGATGTTTATTTTTCGAATTTTCGGTTATTACATTCTCCACCCCTTAAAATAATTCGTCCTGCCGAAATTACGCATTACCTGTAACTTGTCGACTCAACTA
>NW_017892769.1:0-1977 GCF_001540865.1 Ananas comosus | reverse complement strand
TCGTTTTCAATATTGCGACTTTCGAATCGCCGATCGGCTCCGTTAAACTTGATCTAGAGTATTTGAAGTACTTAGAAAATAAATTTTATAATTCTTTGATATCATTTGCCTAATGATCGAAGAGACTCAAAATCAATAATTTTAATGGCCGTGGTGAGCCGTTTACACGTTTAACGGTGTAGAAATATCCAAATTATGTGAAATTTTGATAGAAAATTTTTTATACTATATAAAACAAGATCAATATTTTTGATCTCAAATTTTAATGTCATATTATCACGTTTTGTAAGGTTTTTATTTTCAACAGTTGATTTTGAGCCCCTTCATTCATTAGGCAAATGATATCGAAAAATTATAAAATTTATTTTCTAGGTACTTCAAATACTCTAGATCAAGTTTAATGGAGCCGATCGACGATTCGAAAGTCACAACATCGAAAACGGCCTGGAAGCATAGAAGGCTTCGTGCTTCCAGAAGCATAGTAGCCTCACTCACACTCTCTCTCTCTATATATATTGAGTTAGGCTATTATTCTATCGGTAGCACGGAGCGCTCCGTGCTACCAAGTTATTTTCGATGATGCGGTTTCCAAATCGACGATCGGCTCCATTAGACTTGATCTACACTATTAAAAATATTTAGAAACTAAATTTCATAACTTTTCGATACCGTTTACCTATCAAATAAGTAATATAAAATTGAACGACTGAAAATAAAAATCTCATAAAAAATGATGATAAAAGATTTAAATTCAAGATCACATATACTGATCTTACTCTAAATAGTGAAAAGAATTTTCTATAAAATTTTTATCGGATTTGGATTGTTTTACACCGTTAAACTCACAAACACACCACATCGGCCATTAAAATTGTCAATTTTGAGATCTTTTGATCACTAGTCAAATGATGTCCAAAAAAGCTGAAATTTAGTTTCCAAATACTTTCAATAGTGTAGATCAAGTCTAACGGAGCCGATCGTCGATTTGGAAGCCGCATCATCGAAAACAACTTGGTAGCACGGAGCGCTCTATGCTACCGATAGTATAGTAGCCAGACTCTACACCGTTAAACTTGCAAACGGTATACATCAACCATTAAAAATTATTGATTTTGAACCCTTTCGATCGTTAGGTAAATGATATCGAAAAATTATGAAATTTAGTTTCTAAATACTTTCAATAGTGTAGATCAAGTCTAACGAAGCCGATCGTCGATTTGGAAGCCGCATCATCGAAAACAACTTGGTAGCACGGAGCGCTCTATGCTACCGATAGTATAGTAGCCAGACTCTACACCGTTAAACTTGCAAACGGTATACATCAACCATTAAAAATTATTGATTTTGAACCCTTTCGATCGTTAGGTAAATGATATCGAAAAATCACAAAAATTATTTTCTAAATACTTCAAATATGGTAGATCAAGTCTAGCGGAGCCAATCGTCGATTCGGAAGCTCCATCATCCAAAACAGCTTAGGAGCACGGAGGCCTCCATGCTCCTAATAGCACAGTAGCCCTACTCTCTCTCTCTCTCTCTCTATACATATAGAGAGAGTAGGGCTGCTGTGCTCTTAAGAGCACAACAGTCCCTGTGCTATTAAAACATTACCATCCATCTAGATAGATGGATGGCTGAAATTAAATTCCCTTTTAACTGGGAAACTCACTGTTAGATAGGTTAAAGTTAAAGGATTTTTTCTCTCCCATCTTTTCTTCTCTTTCTTTTTTCCTTTTCTCATCTCCTTCGCGCGCAGTGCGGGTGCCAAAGGGTCGCGCCTGCGCTATGCAGGGGGGGAGGGACAAAGGGTCGCGTCGGCGGGGTTGGGAAGTTGGGTCGCACCGGGGTTGGCAGAGGCAGAGGCCGCGCACGCGCTGGGGTTCGCCTCGGTTTGAGGGGGGAGCTTGGGTGGGCCGCGCCACTCACACGATTTGGGAGGGGCGGCATGGCGGGTCGTGGGTGCGGAGGCGCAGCCGT
>NW_017892768.1:0-1977 GCF_001540865.1 Ananas comosus | reverse complement strand
AAAATATCAGATGTTAATAACGTAACAAAATAGTACATTGAATGATAAATAATATTTAAAATAGGTAACCAATTATCTATAATTCCCTCTGATATATTTTAGTAATATGCTAATATATATAACAAAGAAAAAAATTCAGGTGATAGCTATGCAACTGCCGCTCAAACATTTTTTTCTGCCAAAAAAAAAGGAAAAAAAAAAAGAGCGACAGCATCATAAGATTCAGATCATTAAAAAGAACTGCCATGAGAGGTCTTATTAGCATCATATATTTGATGATAGAGAAGAAAAGAACAATGATATGTCAAGAACAATCGAAAAAATGCATTATCATATCTACCAGCGTCACACAGTGGAGTCAAACATCCAACATAAACGGCAAAAAACAAAGGTTTAATTTTCCAAAGCTAACTCATAGATAATTCTAATTCCCCACCTGGGCTATAAAAGGAGCTAATAAGTTCAAACAGCACCATTTACTTGATCTTCTTCTTAGGCCTCAGCTGCAGGAAAAAGTAAAATTAAAACTCTCAGATTCGACATAATGTATCGCACGCATGTAAAGATAGTTTTGAATCCAAGAGGGAAATTGAGCAAATCTAGTATCATGCGTGTGTAAAGATCTCATATCTACAAAAATATTTGGGAAAACTTCAAATACCACCCTTGTGGTTTCACTTTTTTTTCACTTTAATACTCTGTGGTTTAAAGTGTATCAAGTAAATACCCTGTGGTTTCGCACATTTTCACTTTAGTACCCTGTGGTTTGAAGTGTATCAAGTTAGTACCAAGTTAGTACCCTGTGGTTTCGCACTTTATCACTTTAGTACCCTGTGGTTTCGCACTTTATCACTTTAGTACCCTGTAGTTTAAAAACTACAGGGTACTAACTTGATACAAAAATAAAACCACAAGATACTAGATACAAAAATAAAACCAGAGAGTACTAACTTGATACACTTTAAACCACAGGGTACTAAAGTGATAAAGTGAGAAACCACAGAGTACTAACTTGATACACTTTAAACCACAGGGTACTAAAGTGATAAAGTGAGAAACCACAGAGTACTAACTTGATACACTTTAAACCACAGGGTACTAAAGTGATAAAGTGAGAAACCACAGAGTACTAACTTGATACACTTTAAACCACAGGGTACTAAAGTGATAAAGTGAGAAACCACAGAGTACTAACTTGATACACTTTAAACCACAGGGTACTAAAGTGATAAAGTGAGAAACCACAGAGTACTAACTTGATACACTTTAAACCACAGGGTACTAAAGTGATAAAGTGAGAAACCACAGAGTACTAACTTGATACACTTTAAACCACAGGGTACTAAAGTGATAAAGTGAGAAACCACAGAGTACTAACTTGATACACTTTAAACCANAGCTTGATGCTTAGATGAACAAGACAAAAATCAGTAGTGTCGTGTTTTTTGTCAGATAAATAGAATTGCATTATCCAGAGTAAACATGAAAGATGCGTTAAAACAATCTAAGAAGAACCAAGCCAACATCCCACTGCAATTATAAATTCTCTTCAATACAAAAAAAATAATAATAAATATCATGGAAAAATTTTAAGTGGTTATGGAGAAAAAAAAAAAAAAAAAACTAATAGTAACAAGGATACAAATGTAAAAAGAAAAAGAAAAATATAAACAACAAAGGAAGCGTTCATATTTGTCAATCACTATGTTCTCAAACAAGATAGGACTCGATCAATAAAACTGGCCTCCACAAGTAACATATCACCATACTACATAAGTCCTATCTGAGAATGGATCAAGGCACAAAAAGATAAGATCGCTAGATATTACACAACTCAACTCCTATGTTGCACCAAATATATCAAGACACAATAATCGTGGAAATGGACAATAATCTATACCTCTATTAATCCTCAATATCTAGAGGTGACTTGGCATAACCTCAATTTTTAATTTTTTCTTTTGTAATCTAATTTTT
>NW_017892767.1:0-1978 GCF_001540865.1 Ananas comosus | reverse complement strand
TAGCAGTACAATGCATTTATATGAATCGTCCATTGAATCTTCGTTAAGAAAATATATTCCTAAGAATTAGGAATTTGAGATATATATTTCTTTGTACAAGATTTTTAAATGCTCCTAGCCATAGGAATATCATAAGGACGATGATATTTTTGGATAGGCCGGTGTATGCTATACTTCTAAGTTAAGGTGAGGAATCTCAAGTCATTAGTGTAGGAACACTAAAATAAGCATGCAGGTGCTTGTTAGTGAACAAGTACACTGAGCGTGACCATTTAGTTGAACAGTCACATGGTTCAATATTCGCCAGTGACTAGTTCTTTACTACAGTTATGTGGAGTACTCCTTGGACCTGAGGCATTATAGTTGCTTCACATGTAGATTGTTACTGTTTGACTGTACTAATACTTAGACTCTAATCATTGGTCTACGTCTGGTACTGATTGGCTGTAGTAGTTTATACGGGGAAGCATGTGAATGCGCAATAAGGAATTCAACACTCTCAATAGTGAGAGAGAACGTCCTATATATGTAGACTAATGAACTCGATTCGGAAAATCCTTGGCCAGGGTACGTGGTGTGTGGAAAGAGTTTCCAGCTGTGTTACCATATTGAGTCGGTTTTAGATATTCTAGTTATATGATCGAATAATAAGATTTGGCGAATAACCATAATTTTAGTTCGATCGGGGCGTTGTATGTTGGAAGGAATTAATCACACGGTAACTGTTAGCGGAAAGGTTTATTTTTCATCATCATTCTGGATTGCCGTGATATACTGCTAGGTGTCACTCACGGACAGTGAAAGAAGTAAAAGTAATTTAAAATAAATTATTTTATAGATTAGAAGAATTGTAATTCAATATTGAAGAGTTTGATATTGAACTCCACTGCCGAATGATAATGGACCTACGCGGTGACACACAATAGGAATTGTGTGCATCCAATTTGATAAGATGAGTCTAATTAATACACTAAACAGTTTAGTGAAAATAGTGAGAATCATGATTTGATTTAATCTCTAATTAGATTAGAGAATAATTAAATATTCTTAGATTATTATGAGATAATATTTTAATTAGATTAGATTTAAGTATGAATATTTAATTTAATGGATAAGATCCAATTAAATTAAAGAGAGAGATAAAGATGAAATATCTATATGAATAAGCATAAATTTATACTCATCCTATGTGGCAACTAATTGGATATGATCCAATTAGCATGCATGGCAACTAATTGGATGTAATCCAATCAGTTACAACTGGTAGTGGGATGTGCCGGTTTGTACGGCTTTAATTAAATCGTGGGATTTAATTAGTTGCAATAGATTGTGACATGTACATTAGGCGCGGCTACATTAGTAGTTAATTGAGGAACTACGTGAGGGGATATATAATATCTACACGAGAGTGATTTAATGATCGCCTCTTGAGAAGTACGTATCAGATAATTCATGGAAAAATTTGTTATCGTATTAGAAACAGGTTTTAATAGAGGGACATTTCTATCAGTATAAGAGTATCTATTTAGAAATTAAGTTATTGAAAAGAGTTGGGCTTTTTTGTAGCTTACACAAAAGTATTTATGGGGTGACAATTTTGCGGGGATATATTTTATATGCCTATAATGTACTTGCATATTAACCTCTCTTTCTTTTTTTTTTGGTATGCAGGGAGGATACAGAATTAGCAGTTAGCATATTGGATAATTTGGTCAAAGTTCCACGTTTTGATATGATAGTCATGTGCCTTTCAGCTAAGCAGCGATCTGGTATGGACTATGGAACCTTTAATTTAATACTTGTTTACACTTTCCATATCTAGATAATTTGTGATACGTTGTTAGTCTATGGATTATTAGAACAAATATCGTATAGGAATCCGATTGCAATTAAAATCTAACTAACTTTGTGATAAAAATAAAAACAAACAAACATACAATTGGTTAGATCATTAATCACAATCAGATAGGGATATACG
>NW_017892766.1:0-1979 GCF_001540865.1 Ananas comosus | reverse complement strand
TTATGTTCATATAAAAATGATGTAAGATGCACCAAACAACTCCACCCTGCAACAAAGAAACTGCTCTATCAAGCAAAAGGAATAAAGAGAATTACACAATCAATATAAGCTTGTAAGGATATATCTTTATTGGCTAGATAACAAATCCAGTAGGTTGGTTGGTGCAAACTATTCATGTCTCTTTTGATAACATCTCTTAAATGTATATAATATTATAATACTGTTTTTTCAACAGCTTTAGGTTTTCTGAGATAGATGTCCCTTCATACTATTTATTGTTTTTTTTTTTATATAATAGAGATTCTTTGCTTTTATATTCTTTACTATTATTGAAAAACTTTTAATTTATCTATCAATACTCAAAATACTCTTCTAAAATCCAATCTCACTAGTAAACCATAGAGGAAAAAAAAATATTTGAAGAAATCTTTTAAAATCAATAAAAATATTTTGGCCATCCATGGATCTATCAAAAAAATATTTTTAAAATTTTTAACGCCGTATTAGATATTAGCCCTATATAACATTCAATATGGTATCAAAATAGGAGGTCCAGAAGCTCAACTTACTGAGATAATCACTGTTTCACATTATTTAATAATATTAGCATGCTTTTTGTAAAATATATATATTTTTTGTTTAGGTAAAATATTATTAAAATTCATTTAATGAATTTTATAGAAATTTTCGTCAGCTGTTTAAATCTTAAATCTTTTCGATTCTTTATTTCTTTCTAAAATCGTATTTCTAATTTTTAAAATTTCTCGACAATTAATGAGTTTTACAGAAATTTCTGCCAGCGGTTTAAATTTGGAATGTTTTTAGTTCTTTATTTCTTTCTAAAATTACATCTAGTATTTTTGAAATTTCTAAAGAGTTGTAATAACTTTTATATAAATTTCGAATTGACAAGAAAAAGAGAAATGCATATGCGACTTCTTGTATTTTTAGACAATTTTACAAAATGTCATAGATATTTCCGCCAATAAATAAGTTAATTAAAGAGTAAAAATGTATAAAACCTATTTGAATTATAGATCATTTTGATTCGACTATCCAATCTTTCAAAATTTTAATATTAGTACCAAACTTTTGGAATTATTTGATTTGGCTCTTCCAATAAAAATTTAATCTAATTGATTATTTTAATAAATATATAGTTACATAAATTACATAAATGTACTACGTAAACTCGTAAAGATAGACGACGAATTAAAATGGTTTAAATCAAATAAATTAAAGGCTTATATAGTAAAATCAAATTTTTTAGAGATTAGGTAAGCAAATCTAAAAGGCTGATATTTAAGACAAGTTTTATAGATTTTTACCTAATTACATCACACTACTTTTCAACACAACAAGCCCTTAGTTGGGCCAAGTTTTAGCCCATGTCGGGCCCATATCATATCTTACCCTTCATCTCAGCCCACTGCAACCGGACCTACTAAGTGTTTGTTTTGGACCCGGCCCATTTTTTGGTTTTGGAGCGGCAATATTGCGGTGTAAAAGAATCCGACCCGAATCGATAAATTGCTAAAATGTTTTATCCACGCTGGTGTCGGTTCCATGGACAACAGAGGCTAATAACTCTTAACAAATAACAATCACTGCTAGAGTATAGACCAGCTTAATAATTGCTATATAAAATTTCATTTAAGAGGTCATGGGTGCTTATAAATAGACTCGACTCTAAATTTTTTTGGACAAAAGATTTGATAGATAAGTATTAGATATAAATATAAATATAAATATAACTATTTTAAGATAGTATATAATATCTGAATATTTATTTTTAAATCTATCAAAACAGTGGAAAACAGCTCTTCTCAATGATCTTCAATGTAGATAAAGTTATAAAGCAACGATTAGGTACAATCCCATGTATGCTTACCTAACATTCAAGATGTTCATATACGAAACTAACCAAAACCTTCTCTTTTATTTGAGAAATTAAAAGCAATAATAATTTCTCTGTTCCC
>NW_017892765.1:0-1980 GCF_001540865.1 Ananas comosus | reverse complement strand
TACCAAAATATTCTTGTTGTTTTTAAAAAATCTATTTAAATATCCCTATTTTTCCTTGCATTTACTAATGGGGTTGAATTTTAGAGTCATATTTTAGTAATTTGAGAATAAATTTGAAAATTTTGAATAGTAGTAGTAACGGGTAAATAAGCAAAAGCCCTAATTTTTTTCATTTGGAGGGAGCAAATTTTGTATAGTAGTAACGATGCACCTCTAGAGTCGTGCATCATGTACCTATCGAACTTTGGTCTCATATCTCATATTTAAAATCTAGCATAAATCCAATATAAGTCGCAACATTTTAACATTTAAAAGTTGGACAATTAGACTATCAGAATAGAAGTACGAGATGGATGGAGGGCTGATGAATTCATGTGAGCCAAACTCAATGGCTTGGCTTAGGGTTGTCAACGAGCCAAACACGAGTGTTCGTTAAGATTTCGAGATGAAAAATTCAGCTCGTCTATTAAACGAGCGATCGATCTCGAGCTCATTTTGAGCTGAGCACGAGCTGCCTCACAAACAGCAAGCTGGATTGCCAGCCCTAGCTAAGCCTATATCTCTCTCTCTCTCTCTCTCTCTCTCATTGACGTACTAAAGAACAGGTATTAAATATAAATTACATATATTGTATTTCTTTATCGATACGTTTAAACTTCATACATCGATTACTCAAACTAATTGTTTGTGTAATCAATTATATATTTACAGTCACTAAGAACGACTACCGGAAATCCCGAACTACTCAGGGTAATTGACCCGGAACTTTTCTTCTCGAAAGAAGAAGAAAAAAAATTGTTAAAGTTTAAAACCGGATTTGAAATCCATCTCTCTCTCTCTCTCTCTCGATTTATCTCCTATTAGATTTCTCTCTTAATANTCACAAAATTGATAATTTTTAACGGCCGGTATGAGATATTTGTTAGTTTAACGGTGAAAAAGAATCGGAATAGGTTGAATATTTGATAGAAAATTCTATTCACTACCTAAATAAAGATCAATAACTCTGATTTTAACTTGAAGGATCCAATCATCCTTTTTTAGGATGTCGTTCGATTTTAACCGTTCATTTTATACCCACTTGATGGACTTTATAATGATTTCAAAAAATTACGAAATTTATTTTCTAGAAGTTTCAAATACTCTAGATCATGTTTAACGGTGTGGATCGTCGATTTGAAAAATCCAACCTCGAAAACAACTTATGAGTACGAAGAACTATATACGCATAAGAGTATAGTAGCCCTACTATATATATATATATAGGGCTTTTTTTGCAAATAGCCCCCTGACAAATTTTATTTGCAAAATTGGCCCTGTGTAAAATTTATTTGCAAAATTGGCCCTGGCCCTGCCACGCCAGCGCCACGTCAGCGCCATGTGGGCAGGGCCTGGGCCATGTACGCAAGTTGAACACGGTGATTGGTTCACCGTGTCTAAACACGGTGAACCAATAACCGTGTTCATCGTGGTCTCACCCCAGACCGCACGCCGCACGCGGGGTGTATTGCATTAGACACGGTGATTCGTTCACCGTGTCTAAACACGGTGAACTGTTTACCATGTTTAGACACGGTGAACCATTTACCGTGTCCTTGTCTTCCATTCGCCTCGGCCTCGCTACTTGTATTTGGACACGGACTTAACCATTTTCGGGGTTGGGGAGTATATTTGTATTGGACACGGTGAATGGATCACCGTGTCCAATAGATTTTATTGGACACGGTGAATGGATTACCGTGTCCATTACATTTGTATTGGACACGGTGATCCATTCACCGTGTCCAATACAACTACCAGCCCAGCCAGTAATTTGCCGCAGAAAAATGAATTACAAGATTCAATACAAGATTACGATACAGATACATGTTGAAGAAAAATGAATTACAAGAATACGATACAGATACCTATCAATACACATCACAACATCACAAAAGTAACACACATCACAACATCACAAAATTAATACACATTACAACA
>NW_017892764.1:0-1997 GCF_001540865.1 Ananas comosus | reverse complement strand
AGTAGCTCTCTTGTACCCGCTTTTCGACCATCACGCCCTTTGTATGGATGTTCTGCTAAACTTTCAGCAGATTTCAATATATGGTCTTCCAGATCATAGGCTGCAACCGTGTTAAATTGAGCAATATAGTCAATGATTGCTTCTAAATCTTCAGCTGCAGTAGGTAGCCATTTAACGATTAGCATTGGCTTCTCTTTCCTCACGACGTTTTTTTAAGCGTGCTACAACTTGGTCATGTGGAATGGCTGGGCGTGGATCTGCAAGGGATTTCTCAACTTTGGCAATAAACCACGCATTGTATTCCGCCTCATGATCAGAGCTATCAAACTCGGACACGATAGGGTCAAACCTTGTATTCATGTTGGTACTCCTTTAAACCTGTTTAAGTTTACCGTTTAAATCTTCTTGGCGGTACAAAAATCATGAACATTATTTAATCAAAAACCACCCCAAATTCTTCTAACTTGTTTTGCCAAAAGTCCGCCACACTATCGCCACCGCTCACAATTTCTTCTTGAATACGTTTTAAGGTGCTAAATATGCCTTCCTCCCCCTGCTTAAAACAGTCATGTAGTCCATTCGTTCTGATGGCAGTTGTGATGCGACTTGCTCGGTGTTGCAAGGGATTCGCAGGCGGTACAGTATCTTTGACAATCGCCTTAGTGTTTACCGCAGTCTTAGTCTCTGCATCGGTTTTACCAGTGAACATATCAACTGTTTTCGGATCTCGTGGACATATATCATTTTTAGCCACTATTTCTTTTGGCTTTTGCTTTTGTTTAAATTTGAAAGAAAACCCGACAATTGACCGCCCTTTTTTATGTTGTTCATATTCCGCCTTGATGTCTGTATGTTCATTGATCTGCTTGATAGACGGCTCTAGTACACGCTTTTTAAAGTCACTCATTGCGGTGTATTCACTTTCTAAAAGCCCTAGTCTGTTTCTAAACTCACCGATTTCTATTTGTGGGACTTTGCCCACTTCACGCCACGCAATGAGAAGCTCATACAGTCTTGTTGCGTATTTACTGGTTAAGTGTGCGACTTGTTTTGCTTGATAGCTTGTGAAGTGTTCTTCCAACCGTGTCACCAGTGGCACAACATCAGGCGCAAAGGTTATTTCTAGTAATGCCAAGTCATCAACATAAAAAATTTGGCTAACCCAACGTGACCGTACAATGCCTGTTTTTCCTGTTCTTTTATATTCTGCTGTGTAGCTAAACTGTCGATTAAACAAGTTGTTCACGGCTTCTCTGAGGGCTTTATATGACGCATCAATTGACACATTAAACAGTTTTGCATAATCACTAGCATGTATTTCTAGTTTGCTGTCTGCTGTGATGCCCTGCCCTGATTCTCTGGCGTTAATGATGGCAAGCATAATCAAACGCTGTTCTGTTAATTCCAAGTTATAACTGGCATTGATTAAAGCATTATCTTTCACAACTAAACTGTTCTTCATAAAACAGCCCATATTATTATCAAATTAAGAGACAATGTATTCCAATATCCTTTTAAGGTCAATATATTTTATGTCCCTTAATTAAGAGCTACTGTCCGTTTATATAAGAGCTACTGTCCGTTTATATAAGAGCTACTGTCCGTTTATATAAGAGCTACTGTCCGTTTATAAACTCTGTAATGCAGTCATATCAATGTTTTCAGCCTGTCTAAAAGCATTTAAAAGCTTTAAAAATAATTAAAAGCCCAAAATCTTTTAAAAACACATGAAAACTGCCCTAGGTACTCGCTAAAGCTCGTACTCTATTGCTGTTCGCTACGCTCACAGCGAGGGGCAGTTTTGGTTAATGCTGTTTGTGGAATCAAAGAGCAAAAGCACACGAAAACAGACACTTTCTAGGTGTAAAGGGTATAAAAAAGCGGTAATCAGAGGGGCAAGGGGCGAATTTTGTAAGTTCACTCGTAGACACTCGTTCTGTAAATTGCTGTTATTGTTTAGAAAAATTAATAAATCATGGCTCAAAATCATTTTTAGG
>NW_017892763.1:0-2000 GCF_001540865.1 Ananas comosus | reverse complement strand
GGCTTAGGGTTACATCAAAGAAAACTAATGGTGCAACAGACAAGCATGAATAGGAACAGCTGGGCTGCCCATTTAATGTTCATAATAATAATAATAATAAAGAACTAATATCCAACAGTTAAATCTCATAATAGAAGATGATCAAAATTTTAGTCCCATATTCAATACTGCAAAAGATTTCTATTCGACTATCAACATAAACTTTTAAATGGATCCGCGTCTTATAACATGCATGATATCTGTATTAGATTTGCAAATTTTAGTCTCATATTCAATACTACAAAAGATTTCTATTCGACTATCAATTTAAACTTTTAAATGGATCTGCGACTCTGCATCTTATAACATGCACCATATCTGCATTAGATTTGGAGCTTTCTTATTGCCGCTACAGTATCCCTAGTTTTCATTCTACTTTAATTTGGTAGAATGCTACCCGATTCGTTTATTTTTTTTAGAAATAAATTTAGCTGAAAATGTGAAGCAGCTAAGTTTTAAATTTGGGATCTCGCGTATCAACCACCAAATTTTTTGCCACTTGCGCTAGGAACGGTCGGTACGTTGATTGTCACGTTCTGTAAAGTCAGCATGTTTAAATCATGCATGCGTACCTTTTCCTTCCTTTTATTAAAAAAGGGAAAGTAGGCACTGAAATTGCTGAATAGTTTAGTTTGGCCCTTGATTGTGATTGCTTTTGGTAATGGTGGTTGAGCGCTCTCCCAACCATCCCACCTAATGAACTCAACAGCTTCAAAAACAAATTCCATGGTCAAGCTCTCTTTTAGTTTACAAAGTGACCTAATCCCCAATACTTCATTAATTTCCTTAATTGTCCTTTTCAGATGTTTAGTGTTGGCTCATAATTCTAAAGGTAGAACCTCACAGTATCATTTAAATTATGCATGGTATCCCACCTGTTACCATAATATATTGATTCGTATACAATGCGGTGTACGGATTAATAAATGCGTTTTGTTGAAAGAAAAATAATGTAGGTGCTCAAAAGTAAGCTATATTTTATCCTACGAGCTTATTTTAAACAAATGAAACAAGTATGATTTAACCACTGGTTTAACTCAGTGATTGTTACCTGAATTACTGTTCTGAATTAAGTTTGAGAGCTTGTTCTCTAACTACGCTTTCACCAAAAAGGGGTCTTGTGTTTTTAGGATGCTATATATATATATTCTAAAGAGGGCTTGGGATGAGAACCTAAAGGGTAAACTTAAATTAAAAAAGAAATAAGAGTTGAGCTGGAATGCTATCGGTAGCAAACGGGCTCCGTTGCCACCAATTTGTTTTCGATGATGGAGCCTCCAAATCGACGATCGACACCGTTGAACATGATCTATACCATTTCAAATGTTTAGAAATCAAATTTCAAATCTTTTTGACATTATTTGCCTAATGATCAAAGGTTTCAAATTTTGTAATTTTAAAGGTCGATATGAAGCGTTTTCTTGTTTAATGGTGTAAAGGTATCCAAATCAATTAAATTTTTATTAGAAAATTCTTTAAACTATTTAAAATGATCTTGATTACAAGACTCCTATCATCATTTTTTAAAGAATATTCATTTTCAGCCGTTCATTTTTGCGTCCACTCGATGAATAAGAGAAAAATATAAAAAATGTATGAAATTTGATTTCTAAACACTTCAAGTGGTATAGATCATATTCAATGGTGCCGATCATCGGTTTAGAGGCTCCATCATCGAAAACAAATGGGTGACAACGGAGCTCGTTTGCTATCGATAGTATTCTAGCTCAACTCAAGAAATAAAAAAAAAACTTTTTCCTTTTAATGAGTTGAGTATATTGAGAAGGTGGGCCCGAATGGTAAAACAATATCACTGTGGACAAAGGCCTGTTCCTACATGTTGGGCCCAATTTTTCTTATTGAGGCCCATTAATTATTATTTGTGAAAGAAGCCCAATCTCTGTTTAATGAAACTTCAATATGAAAACCAATCACAATTTTAAGAAGAGTATCACAATGTC
>NW_017892762.1:0-2000 GCF_001540865.1 Ananas comosus | reverse complement strand
CATAAGAGGGAGTGAGAACTACTAAATAGCATACTAGTTCTCAGTAGGTACGATCAGCTGCAATCATGGCCTACCCACTAGGTCTACTAGAAATAGAAATAGAAAATAATAGAATAACGATATAGAACGACTGAGCTATATAGATACTATGTTTATCATGCTTTTATAATAGAAAAAGGAAACAGTATATCAATTATCATGCATCAACTATAATAATGATAAAGAAATGCTATACCACCTAATCACAACATCTGACTCAGCAGTCTGGTCAAGCCTACGCCTACCTACTGTTCGGACCATACTCCTATTGGTGCACCATCAACACACAGGCTACTATCTCTGTTATATGCTGGCTAGCCTCCAAAGCGACACTCAAGAAGAGTGACCCCTACCAAGTATCATAGCACATGTCACCACCAAGCTTAATGTGGTATGTAGGCTATAGTTAAATACGATGATAAAAAAGATCAGAAGCAACTGTCTAGGTGCCCTCTGTATGAACATGGAATGTCCACTAAGCAACATTCCCAATATCAAGATATATCTCACTGTCCATTGCTCTACTGTCCAATGGCCTTCTCGGCCACATCATAGTATATAAAATATAACACAATGGTAGCAACACAATAAATCTAGGATAGCTCAATCCCACTATCCAAAAATAAGCATGGCATCATAATTCAATAATTATCATTAAGCTATCCACATACTGTTATTACACAACCATGCCATTACACAGGGGAAACCTCACATATGCACGTAAGACCAAGAAAAGAGTACGCCATTATCGACAATCCACATGAAAACGCTACTCTTGAAAAGGAAAAGAAGATGGGAGGACAATGAACTCCGCTGCTGTCTCCTTAACCGCACGGCACCCAACACCGACAGGGAATCCAACAGGAAAACCCCATGGCAAAACTCCAAAAATCCAACTTCTAAAATCATACATAAATCCCACTATTAAATCCAAATCCCACAAAAATCCAATCAAAATCCTCAACCACTAAAAAACAAATTCATCACCTACGTACCTCAAGTAATAAGTGAGAAAACACTACCAAATTCTCCTCTACTGCACTTGGCAGCAACTCTCCCTGAGTTACACACACCTCTCGGTCCACGCTTAAGCTCCAACAACTACGGAGCTTCATTACTACTCCAGGAGGAAACGAGAAAGAGGAGAAAGAAGGAGAGAGAAAAGGCTCATAATATTTTGTGGGAGGAAAAAGGAATGAGTTGTGTACCCACTTGTATTTATAAGTTGGAAAACAAAAAGGCTAAATTACATAAAACCCCCTGTCAAAACCCGATTTTTTACTTCCCCCATTGTCATTTAAAAACCTACACTTTGCCCCATTGTAAAATGAAAAATGTTCATAGGGGGGTATGGTGTGAACTGTGATGACAAAATGACCATTTTGTCCCTCACCATTTTCGTCTTCTCCCTCACCTTGCTCATCCGCCGCCTCGATTGGCCGCGGTTCGCGCCTCAATCGGCTCGGTTCCTCTCAATTTTCTTCTCCACCTGTTTCCTTTCTCCTCCTACACCCTCGTCACCCTTCCATTTCGACGACAGTAGGGAGGAAATCGAGGTGGGCGTGGATGAAAAGGTGGGCAAGGGCTACGAGGGCGAAGGCGAGGCGGCGGAGGAAGACGAGGGGGTGATTGTAGGCGCCGACAGAGATATGAGCGAGGGCGAGGCAGTGAAGGAGGGCGAGGCGACGAGGCGGCAAGATGGTGGAGGGCGAAGCAACAGTAGAGAGGGCGGAGGGTATTTTTGGTATAAAAAATATTTTATGACGGAACCCTAACGGATTACTAACAATAGGGGGTGAAGTGAATATTTTTCATTTTACAAAGGGGCAAAGTGTAGGTTTTTAAATGACAGAAAAAAAAATGTAAAAAATTGGGTTTTGACAGGGGGTTTTCTGTAATTTAGCCTTCAATTTAATCAAATTAACATTGATTTCGAGTCAAATATATTATTTGTTATAAAA
>NW_017892761.1:0-2000 GCF_001540865.1 Ananas comosus | reverse complement strand
GCCTCAAAAGGCGCCATTGCTATGCTTTCTTGGTAGCTATTATTGTAGGCGAACTCCGCCATAGGCAAGAAATCATGCCATCCTCCTTTGTAATCTAGCACACACGCTCGAAGTAAATCCTCAAGGATTTGTATCGTCCGCTCTGATTGTCCATCACTCTGAGGATGAAACGCCGTGCTAAAATCGAGCCGCGTGCCTAGCGCGTCTTGCAAACTCTTCCAAAAGTGGGATGTGAACCTGGGGTCTCGATCTGACACAATCGATACTGGGACCCCATGAAGTCTCACAACCTCGTCGAGATAAACTTGCGCTAGCTTGTCTCCCGACCACGTAGTATGTATCCGCAAAAAGTGTGCCGACTTTGTCAATCGATCTACTATCACCCATATTGCATCATGTCCGCCTTGTGATCGAGGCAAACCGGTAACAAAGTCCATTGCTATGTCTTCTCATTTCCAAACGGGTATTGGTAGACTTTGTAGCTTTCCCGCCGAAAATCGGCGCTCTGCTTTAACTTGTTGGCACGTTAAACATTGCGCCACGAACACCCCAATATCTCTTTTCATACCCGGCCACCAATAGTGCTCTTTCAAGTCCTTGTACATTTTAGTGCCGCCGGGGTGTACACTATAGGGAGATTGATGCGCCTCTTGCATGATCGCCCTTCGCAACTCACCATCCTTTGGCACACACCATCGATGTCGAAATCGAAGTGCGCCATCGGCTCCAATGCCAAATTCTTCGATTTTACCGCTCTCAACATCACCTCGAACCTTTTGGAGATAAGGATCCGAAGTTTGTAACTCTTTAATTCTCTTGAATAGGGTCGGTTGCACCACTAATGCGTCAAGTGTAGCCGGCACTCCCGGCGCTACCACTTCCAACCCAAATCTTTGCATTTCCTTTTGTAATAGCGGTTGAGGCGTAATTGCCGTCGCTAAGTTCTCCGCCGATTTTCTACTTAGAGCATCGGCCACGACATTGGCTTTTCCGGGGTGGTATAGTATAGTGACATCATAGTCCTTTAGCAACTCTAACCACCGCCGCTGTCGCATGTTTAACTCCCTCTGGGTGAACAGGTACTTTAAACTCTTGTGATCGGTGTATACCTCACAATGTTCACCATACAGGTAAGGCCTCCAAAGTTTTAGCGCGAAGATCACCGCGGCTAACTCGAGGTCGTGAATCGGGTAGTTCTTCTCATAACTCTTTAATTGGCGCGATGCATAAGCAATGACCCGCCCGTTCTGCATTAATACACACCCGAGACCAACATACGAGGCATCACTGTACACTACAAAGGTCTCCCCCGGAGTCGGCAAAGCAAGAACCGGGGTCGACGTCAACCTGTTCTTCAATACCTCGAAGCTTCGATCGCAATCGTCGCTCGAGACGTACTTTACTCCTTTATGCGTGAGGCGCGTTAGTGGAGTGGTTATTTTGGCGAACCCCTCCACGAACCGCCGATAGTAGCCCGCCAGTCCAAGAAAACTGCGGATCTCCGCTACATTCGTCGGGCGAGGCCAATCCTTGATCGCCTCCACTTTCTTCGGGTCTACCGAAACTCCGTCGCCCGATACCACATGACCCAAGAATGTGACCTCCTTTAGCCAAAAGTCACATTTCTTTAACTTTGCATAGAGCTTCTCTTGTCTGAGTATCTACAACACTGCTCTTAGATGCTCTTCGTGCTCCTCTTCACTCTTCGAGTAGACCAATACGTCGTCTATAAACACCACGACGCATCGATCCAACAACGGCCTAAAGACTCGATTCATCAAGTCCATAAACGCTGCCGGGGCATTGGTAAGCCCAAACGGCATTACCGTAAATTTATAATGGCCATACCGCGTACGGTACGCCGTTTTGTGCACATCCTTCGGCCTGATCTTTAATTGATGATACCCCGATTGGAGATCAATCTTCGAATACACCTTGGACCCTTGCAACTGATCGAATAGATCGTCAATCCTTGGCAACGGGTACTTGTTCTTTATCGT
>NW_017892760.1:0-2000 GCF_001540865.1 Ananas comosus | reverse complement strand
TAAATCTAAGTGAAATGATAAAGAAATGATGGAAAGCTTGCAATAGGGGGGAAAATTTACAAGCAAGAAGTCCGAATTGCCCATACCCTTAACAGAGGGAAAAAAAAACATTTGAACCAACAAACAAATGAGGTTTAAACCTAATCTAAACTAGGTTTAAACCTAGTTTAAATTAGGTTTTAGTTAGGTTTAAATTAGATTTAAAGCTAATTTAAACTAGGTTTAAATTAGGTTAAATTAGGTATAAACCAAAATTAAACTAGTTTAAACAAAAAGTTTAAAACTAATTTAAACTTTAACCTATAAACTAGGCTAATGGCATATTTAATTAAACATAGTTTAAACTAGGTTTTAAACCTACTCTAAACTGTGCTAATAATTGCAGCTGAGAGAGCTACCTGCAATGTGGGTTGCTGAGGGAGGTTGGCACGGGCGGCTGATGCGGGGGGCGACGGCGACTGGCGGGGGCGGCTGCGACCGGCGAGGGCTCCTGGAGAGGAAGGGGCAGAGAGAGAGAGGGAGATAGAGAGAAAAAGAGAGAGAGAGGGAGATAGAGAGAAAAAGAGAGAGAGAGGGCGAAAGCAAGACAAGGAGGGAGAGGTGTCGGGGTCGGGCTGGGCCCTAGGTATACCTAATGAAGACGGTGAATGGTTCATCGTCTTCATAAGGCGATGAATCGTTCACCGTTTTCATATGAAGACGGTGAACGATTCACCGTCTTCTCTAGGACACGGCCCGTGTTCGGTTGTTGCACTAAAGACGGTGAATCGTTCACCGTTTTATAAAGACGGTAAACAATTCACCATCTTATCTAGGTCACAACACTCAGGACTTGCAAAGTTTTAGGGGGTGCAGGAATTTGCTGTGAAGGCGGTGAATGGTGCACCGCCTTCAGAAGGCTGTGAACCATTCACCACCTTCTCAAGGGCACAGGCAAGGCGAAATTGCAGGGGGGGGGAGTGGAGGGTTTGCACTAAAGGCGGTGAATAGTTCACCGCCTTCAGAAGGCGGTGAATCATTCACCGCCTTCACCGCCTTCATAAGTGATATTATAAAGACGGTGAACGATTCACCGTCTTTGAGAGAAATGTCAGACGTGGTGCCCACGTGGCGAAAGGAGGATTAGTTTTACAAAATAAATTTTGGCAGGGTCATTTTGCCAAATTCTAATTTCTAGAGGGTCATTTTATAAAAAAGCTCTCCTAGGAATGGGAGTTAACCTAAATTTATCATTCAATGTTCTTCGACGGATTGTTCCTTTCTCTCTCTCTCTCTCTCTCTCTCTCTCTCTCTCTCTCTAGTGATTGTGCTGTACTTACGAAGGCTCTTAAATCCTGTTGGGATGTATATAGATTTAAATTATTTTTTAAATTATTATGGAGACTCGGAATAACAATAGGTGCAATAATCTTTTCAGAATTGAGTGATAACATGATTTTCGCTTATGTAAGAAGCCAACCCATCTATATATTCTTTGAATCAGTGTTGGGCGCCGAATGTCCCGACCCTTGACCTGGTCAAGAATTCTCCTTGGGGAGTGCGTCGGGATGCGGAACGGCTGCGAATAGTGACCCTCGAAGTTTGTGCCCACGACGGATCAAGCGATTCGGCCGATGAGGGATCGAATCAGCCGGGTTCGAAAACCTCCACAGTAAATTCGCTTCGGCGGGATGAGCCGAATGGAGAGGGGAAGCCCAGAATTCGACTAAGAAATGAGCCGAATGGCTAAACAACTTGTGATCTGATCAGCAGGAAGAGCCGAAGATGGCTTTCTATTGAATAGCAAATGGGAAAAAGTACACGAGCAGGGGAGTGATGCCTGTAGGGCAGACAGACTCCAAGTATGGGGACAGGGGAGTGATGCCCGTAGGGCAGACAGACTCTGAGTATGCTAAATTACAGGAACTACTTCTAGGAAAAGCGGTAAATGCGAGAATAGAAAGATACAGGAAAATAAAGGTGGTCTTTTGTGCGCAGGGGCGAAGACCCTTTTTCAGGGT
>NW_017892759.1:0-2000 GCF_001540865.1 Ananas comosus | reverse complement strand
ATATATATATATATATATATATATATATATATATATATATATATATATATATATATATATATATATATATATATATATATATATATATATATATATATATATATATATATATATATATATATATATATATATATATATATATATATATATATATATATATATATATATATATATATATATATATATATATATATATATATATATATATATATATATATATATATATATATATATATATATATATATATATATATATATATATATATATATATATATATATATATATATATATATATATATATATATATATATATATATATATATATATATATATATATATATATATATATATATATATATATATATATATATATATATATATATATATATATATATATATATATATATATATATATATATATATATATATATATATATATATATATATATATATATATATATATATATATATATATATATATATATATATATATATATATATATATATATATATATATATATATATATATATATATATATATATATATATATATATATATATATATATATATATATATATATATATATATATATATATATATATATATATATATATATATATATATATATATATATATATATATATATATATATATATATATATATATATATATATATATATATATATATATATATATATATATATATATATATATATATATATATATATATATATATATATATATATATATATATATATATATATATATATATATATATATATATATATATATATATATATATATATATATATATATATATATATATATATATATATATATATATATATATATATATATATATATATATATATATATATATATATATATATATATATATATATATATATATATATATATATATATATATATATATATATATATATATATATATATATATATATATATATATATATATATATATATATATATATATATATATATATATATATATATATATATATATATATATATATATATATATATATATATATATATATATATATATATATGTATATATATACATATATATGTATACATATATATATATATGTATATATATATATACATATATATATATATGTATACATATATATGTATATATATACATACATATATATATATATATATATATACCTGAACACGTAGAAGCATACAAGTAGCTGAAACAATAATATACCATGGTTACCTTTTTTTGTGCGACCACACCGGCAACAGTATTGTCAACTTGTACTGGCTCATTATTGTGCATAGAAGATTTGTTTTGATACTCCGAAGCGCTTGTTCCTATTCTATCTCCAATAGCATTGCTTTCCTCCACGCTGGACTCATCTTTGTAGGTTGCTTGATTTGCTTCAATGACTTCCGTGGCTGTCTCTTCCTCTTGTTTCTCATATTCCATCTCTTTTGTTTCTGAACTTTTATGAACTTCTTGTTCTTTGCTTTTGTTGTCTCGTATGCTGCCAAGTGTTGCTTCGCCTTCTTCAATCTCTATATTGCACTCGTTGGCGTTAACTGGTTCCCACTCTTTTCCAATTAACTGTTTTCTGTTAATTTCCTCTTGATCCTGTCCATCCATTTTCTTTGCTTCCGAGTCTCCCTCGACCTGCTGGTATTCTTTGTTTTCTTTCTCCAGTACAGTTTCATTTGTTGTTTCACTAACTTCCTTGATTTGATGGATCTGGTCTTCAGAAGCTATTGCAGGGGTACTCATCTCCAATTCATGCTTTAACTCCTTGGTTGATGACACATCTTCGGCATCTTGTAACGGTTGAATAACATCTGAGTTTGTTTCAGCTTGTTCTTGAATATGTTCATCTGACACCAAATTAAAATCTTTGACCTGCATAACAAACAAAGTATCAGTGTTATATTTAACAATCAGCTTAACGCTTAATCTCAAATGTAAGGAAGTGGCAGCCAGTTGTTCAGTGTAAATTT
>NW_017892758.1:0-2000 GCF_001540865.1 Ananas comosus | reverse complement strand
CTCTAGTATTTGGAATAGTTATATATATAACCGACTATAACATTTTGGACAGTAGTTAAGTCCAAAAAATTAAGAGAGTTATCCGTATTAGGGTTATTGTAATTTTACAACAGGTGACACCCAGGGAAGCGGTACGTCATAGTTAGTATCAGAGTTAATCATCAGTCAAAAGTATGAGATAAATCTCGGTTGAGTTCAGATCATATAGCGAACAGAGCTGTATGTATTATATTAGTCTCGGTTGAGATAGGTTCATACAACGGGCAAAGTGCAGCCTTCCGACTGACAATCGTTGTGGGTGAAATGTAGCTCCCCGCATGATCGGCTAAAACAAGTGAGACGAGTCTCGCATCGCCTAATATTTGTGAGTGTACTTAAGTTATGAGGATGGGAAGGGCTTAAAAAGAGGAGGAATGGGACACCCTTAGAATTTGTATTTTGTAATAGTCCTATATATGAGATATAATAGGGTTTAAGGCTCTTAACCCCACTATAGCACTTTAGATAGCGGTTAGACCGAAGAAATTAAGAAAATTAAACATATTGGAGCTAGAATAATTCTAGGATAAATGACCCCCGGAGAAGCGAGGCGCCTCATGAGATTTGAATTCAAAATTTGAATTTTAATTCAAAATAAATTTATAACCTGAGTTTGAATTTAAAATTCAAATTCTAGATCTGAATTTGAATTCAAAACTTGAATATAAAATTTAAATTTAAATTTTTAATTCAAAATTTAAATTTTGATTAAAATTTAAAATTCAAATTTTTTAAATTTAAATTTATTTAAATTTGAAGTTCGAATAAATGAAATCGGAATTTAAATTTAAAATTTGAATCCAAAACTATGATTTGAATTTAAAATTTAAATTCAATATCTAACTTTGAATTTAATACCGAATTCAAAATATTGAATTTAAATTTAAAATTTGAATCCAAAACTATGATTTGAATTTAAAATTTAAATTCAATATCTAACTTTGAATTTAATACCGAATTCAAAATATTGAATTTAAATTTAAAATTTGAATCCAAAACTATGATTTGAATTTAAAATTTAAATTCAATATCTAACTTTGAATTTAATACCGAATTCAAAATATTGAATTTAAATTTAAAATTTAAATTTAAAATATGATTAAGTTTATAATTCGAATTAAAATCCTGTAATTAGTAGTAGTATTTACATTGAAAATGTAAGAGTAAAAAGCTTGCGTGTCTAATCAAATCTAACCCTAATCTCAAACCTTTAATTAGGTGGGATTAATTAGTCCTCAAGGGACTAATTTAGTTTAATCCAGCAACTATACCAAAGGTAGGACTAATGCTGGACCGAATTTTTCTAAATCCAATCCTCTTCTAATATCATGCCTCTCAAGTAGTAGAGAACGACGTATACTCAAATTCTGCTAACTATAATTTCAATGAATCTAATCTTGAACGATCGTATATATGCTACGGTGTGCAATAGAGTACTCATTCATTAGACAAAGAAAATCACCAAAAATTATGTGATTGTTGTCGAGCCTATTCCAATTCCAACATATTACACTCGAACTACAAATATCACAAAATATATTATATAAATAGAAAAGAGACTCGTTCGATATCTCAATATTGATTAGATTTGAAATCTAACAATCAAATTGCTCATTTAATAAGTATTTTCAATATTATGCCATGACAAGGACTTGACCTCCACACTTTATAGTAGTAGATTTTGAGTCTGATATGTTGGTTTAAATGGGCCAGCATTTTGCCCTATGACGGGTGGTCGGGTTGGACCGAGTCACGTTCGAAATGGCGTGAGGTTGGGCAGACCGAGTCATGTTCGAAGTGGCATTAGGTCGAGTGGTCCGAGTCACAATTGAAACTTGTGGGCGTTGTATCTGTACGCTTTCAGTGAATTAGTTGCGTATTTCTAACAGCTCGAAATTTTAGGATTAATGGTTAATGCCAATGATCCGACAAGTGATATCAGAGCTAGAGGTCACAAGTTC
>NW_017892757.1:0-2000 GCF_001540865.1 Ananas comosus | reverse complement strand
CTTTCAGTCCAACATTGCATGCTCCATGCCATCCCCGTCGCCGTCGTTGTCGTCGTCACGCTCGTCTCTTATCAAATATAAATTTTTTTGGTTCTTATGCCTGAATAACTAAAATTTTCAAGCAACAAATACTGTGCATATTGACTGTTTTTATCGCAAATGATAAAATATTTGATAGTTGATATTTGACATTCCAAAATCGAAGCATAATTTTTTTACATTTGCAACTAAATTTATCTTTAAAAAATAAATAAACCAGGTAGCTTAAAAATAATAATATTTTGTCATACTGTTTTTCACATTGTATGCAAATAAAATAGCAAGACTTTTTTTGATATCTATCTATTACACTTTATGAATCCCCAATGTTTTAAACTGATGTGTCATAACCTCCTAATTTTAAAATTTTTTTAATTTAGAATGATCCATTTTATTCTCTCTCTCAACATACGTCTCTTCATCTCCCCCATTTAATTTTTATTTAAAATGAGCCATTTTACTCTCTCTCTCTCAACATACGTCTCTTCATCTCTCCCATTCAATTTTTATTTAGAATGAGCCATTTTACTCTCTCTCTCTCTCTATCGTTGGGTTCATATTTGCTACCTACAGTGAGAGACTTTTGGTAGATGTAATAAATGAGATACACAAAAAGAATATTTAATATTTTATTATTATTAATTACTACTATAGTTTCTACCCGCTGCAAAGCGCGGGACTCTTCACTAGTATTATTTTATTCTAAACTTGCTATGTTATTCTTTATATTAGACCTAGCTCTTTCATGCCACGTGGCTCACTGAAATTGGATAATTTTTTTTGAATAAATTTGAAATTTGATTAATTAAATACTCTAAATGAACATTTTTATTTTTGAAAATTCGAGGCAGCCAAATTAGGTGATCTAATATAAAAACTCATCTTATATATCATATTATATATAAATTAAATGTCGGTTGGTTCGACGTAATTATAAATACAGTAAATAGTTGAAGATGTATATATTAAAAATACAATAGTTATAATTATATACATTTTATTTGGTAGGATATAGTAAAAAATCACTCCGACTATAAATATTTTGGTTGTTTGCATGGGAGTAAAAAGTGTAATTATAAATTTCTATCTTTTTCTATGTATAGGGCGGTGAGATTACGTACCCTTTGTACAGAAAAAAAAATATTTGTTTTTGAAAAAAAAGATTACTAGGGACATAAATTTGTTTTTGTTTATAATTACTTTTTTCAAGTGCTGCAGTTTCAAGTGCGGCTAATTTCAGCGTAATTCTAAGTGCTGCAGTTGAGCCTCATTGTATAATTACAACCGCAGTAGTTGAACTTAAATATATTAAAATAAACATTGAATTTGACCTTGTATATAATAATTATAACTGTAATACACTTGTAATAACGAGTAATGGTACAATATCTAAGAATCTGTGCGAGGAGAGACTGGATCTGGATACGGGGCGGCACTAAAGAGCATATCACTTTGTGACACTTTTTAAATTTTTTATTTTTATTTTTTATTTTTTTATTTTTTTTTTGTGTGTGCATGCATGCACTTGTATTTGACCAAATCAATATTTATTTTGCTTGGTCAGCAAATCAGGTGTGCTCACATGGAAGTCTAAAAAGATGTGCTGCACAGCTCATCTACACCCCTGCAGGCGTAGTAATAACATTAGTGCTAATTAATGCTGTATGTATATATTATGCATGATGCTTTGCACACGCGCAAGGTGTGTAAACTTCTGATAACATTTTTGTGGTTTCGTATTTTCTTATTTTAGTATTCTGTAAGTTAAAGTGTATTGAGTTAGTGTTCTGTGATTTTATTTTTATTTTTTCGTTAATTTTTTCGTTAATATTTTATTAAATTATATACAAAAAACTTTGGATACTCCGTCTAGATTTATCGAATATTCACTTTGGTGTATCCTTTAGCTTTAACTTTGTCACTGATTTAACGAAAAAAATTAGTGGAATCGATAGCAACGA
>NW_017892756.1:0-2000 GCF_001540865.1 Ananas comosus | reverse complement strand
TGGCAACACTTGTTAACAGGTTTGGGAGATTCGGCCTACATGCGAATGCAAAGCAAATAAAAGATGGACCTTACTTTGTTCTGATGTGAATTCTATGTAGAAAAGCTCAGGAAAATCTGTAATATATCAGACTTTTGATAAATTAATAAAGTACAGATTAAATTATGCTAGACATGATTAAAGTAGATTTTGAGAGATTTAGAGTAAGTTTGGATCGAATTTGAATCAATTCGGATCAAAATAGCGCGTCAAAACTCAGAAATTTGAGTTCCGGACCAATTCGGACGCACGGAGTAGGGGTTTGGGCACCCGAAAAAGTTTTAAATGGCCCTTGGGAGTGCTTGAATCATTTGGATGCTCTCCCAGAGAGTTGGGAGGAATCCAAGATTCGAGTGCTCGGAATACCCTGTGGGCACCTGAATATTGATTCTAACCCCACCCGTGGTCGTTCGAATAACATTTTGACTCCCTATCCGAGAGTAGGTTTTATTATACAAAGAGTTCGGACGCTTGAATCTTCTGTGGGCGCCTGGAAGAACTTTCGGATGATCTATTGTGGGCGCCCGAATGGATTTCGGATCCTTTTTCCCAAGAGCACAGATTGTGTGACAGAATAAACATTCCGACGCCTGAAATGCCCTGCTGGTGTCCGGATTGTAACGAGGGCAAATCAACTAGGTGCCCTATTTCTCAACCAGGCACACCAACAATAGATCAGGTGTCCGAAGTTTAGGGCGAGCGCCCGAAATCCTGCATATAGACTGTGTATTATTTGTTTACAGGTAAATAGAGTTAGGGGATAGTTGTTAGAGCAATGCTCCTATACATCAAAAAAATCTTAACCATTAAAATTTTTTAAATGGACGGTCAAGATGCATCCTTTAAAAGAGGATGACTGGTATTTGATACCATCGGTACCGGTCAACTCTTCAAGAGGGCAATTTTTTTTTTTTTTTTTTGCACCGAGGGCATTTTGGTAAATTTTCATATCTTAATATACCATGGAAACTTTTCACCCACCACCATCATCTTCTCCTCTTTCCAGCTATTTTTTCTTTTTTTACTTCTTTTCTGGATAGATCCATTTATACATAACTTTTCACCCACCACCATCATCTTCTCTCGAAGCTATTTTTTCTTTTTTTACTTTTTTTTCTTTTTTTTTGCTGAGAGAGAAATCCATGTATTACTTAAGTTTTCACCCACCACCATCATCTTCTCCTCTTCTCCGAAGCTATTTTTTCTTTTTTTACTTTTTTTTCTTTTTTTTTGCTGAGAGAGAAATCCATGTCTATTACTTAAGTTTTCACCCACCACCATCATCTTCTCCTCTTCTCCGAAGCTATTTTTCCTTTTTTTTTTCTTTTTTCTTTTTTTTTTTGTTGAGAGAGAAATTCATGTCTATTCTTCCTCTTCCATTTTTTAATTTCCCATCGACAACATCTCATCTTCCTCCAAATCCCATTTCTTTTCTTTTTTTTTTTTTGGTTGAGAGAGAAATTCATGTCCATTTTACTTCAATTTTTGAACTAATATCTAATCTATATATTCTTATAATTTTTTAGCGATAGATCATTTAAAGTTTAAGCTCAAATTGATTTTTAAATTCAATTTTATAAAGATTTGTTACTTATCAAATTAGTACTATCTAATTTGGTAAGTAACAAAATTAAACAAGAAAACATATATTTATGTAGGGTTGATCAAATTTGGTAATTAGCTTTTATTTGTTTTCCTATATTACCCTTACGAATGGTAACCTGTTGAGCAGGTACCACTATATAAAAGACAATCTCGCCCTTGAAATATGAAGGACTAAATTTAATTTACCTGGTGTATTGAAGCATTACTCTAGGGGCGTGTTTGGTTCGAAGTCGGAATCGAAATCGGAAACGGAATGGGAATAAGCTGGAATCGGAATCGGAATGACTCATTATCTCATTCTGTTTGGTTCACCATCTGAATCGGAATCAAAATGAACCATTCCTATTGTCGGTGTT
>NW_017892755.1:0-2000 GCF_001540865.1 Ananas comosus | reverse complement strand
ATTAAACTCGTGCTCGAATTTAACTTCTTTGAGGTTCCTTGGAAGATGGAGAGAAGCCAGAAGCTTTAGATTTATTAAATATTTGACTCCTTAGAGGAGTTCGTGTTAGAAGCAACTGAGTTACGTATATTAAATTTATTAATGAAGTCTTAAACCAATGCTATGGTATTCAATTGAGGAACACATCCTTGTATAATATGCCTGATTCCGTGTAGTTTTATCAAAGTAATTAATTTTCTTGATGGTTCAGGTAGAGAGAGAAATTTTTTATCATTTTGCTCAGATTTAGGTCATGGCTACAGCATTACTTTCTTAGGGGACCTTCATAGATACATAAAAGCATTAGTGCATTTTCTGTAGTATGAGTATCGCCTCTTTTAATCACATTGGCCATAGCTCAGATTCCAAAGACTTTTGCTCTTCGAAATTGACTAATCCGTTTTCTTTGGATCAAGGCTGCATCCTCGTACCACAAGTTTAGATCTGTAAGACCATCTTAAGTAAGAAGATGGGAAACAAATGCATTTTAGCCCATGCTAGCACTGTTTCCTATCGATGTAATAACAATACGGAAGCAAAAGTAAGAGAAACAGCATTTCAAATAATTTCGCTTCATTGGTTGTTTTCCATATCCATAGATTCCTTATACATGCTCCTGCAAGGTAAGGACCAAACGTTAATCAACTTTAAGGTTCAAGCATTGTGCATCATGATCTATGACATGATTAGTTGCGAGCACTTGTAATATTATCTTACGATTTGTAGAAGAGGTCTCTTTTGGACCTTTGGTAACAATCTACCTGGGAACTTTTTGGAGTTCAAAGTACTTTAACCCAAAAAAAAAAGGGAAAGAATTATCGCAACGTTAACACTAGAGAGAATCTGGGCCAGGCCAAGTTTATTTATTCTGTTGACCCAGCCCGGTCCGAAAGTGTTTGACCAGGGACGATACATTTGGACCGGGCTCATCTTTTTTAAGAAAAAAGAAAAGACAAATTCATACCTAACTTCGTTAATGGGCTGGACTTAGAAAGGGCAAAAATTAATCAGGCCCAAAATCAAGCCCGGCCTAAGCCCCACTCGGACGTCGTATTTTGGCACGGTGGTCTATGGTGGACGGTCCACGCAATAATTTCATGGCAACCCCTGTTGGTGTTTGAGTTCACAGAACCTGTTCCTCACTTCGGTGAGCACTTGGCAGGGGCGACGCTTCGAAAGATCGAACCCAAACCCTAAAATCCCAAACCCTAAATCCCAAACTCTCTCTCAAAATCCTAAAAACGAAGAAGAGGAATCCGGAGGAGGAGGAGGAGGAGGAGGAGGGAAATGGAGGGGGTGGAGGAGGAGGGAGGAGGGGACGGGAGGTGGAGATGGTGGGCGGGGGCGAGCTCGGCGCAGCTCGCCGGAGGGATCGCGTGGTACCGGCGAGGGTGCGGCGAGAGCGGCGCCGCCATGCCCTTCAAGGCCTTCGCCATCGCCACCCTCTTCGTCGGCGCCGCCGCCGCCGCCGCCGCCTCCGCCGTCGTCGCTTCCGGTGTTCACTCGGTAAACCCTCCTCCACCTCCCAGTTCTCTCGCAATGCATCCCCAGGCCAGCTGTTGTTGATTCATTCATTCACTTTTTGGCTCAATTGCGTTGTTGTTGTTGTTGTTGTTGTTTCAATTGTATTGCATTTAGCTTCAGCAGCAGGTAGGTTAACAAAAATTATGGTTTAAGGCTAAATCTGAGCCTTCCATATTTATATAAATGGAATCCATGAATGATCGGGGATGAATTTAGGATCAATTGCAGGCCTTTTTTTTCCCCCTCAGAAATCTACAATCAATTGTTTTTTGTGTAGAAACCATGAGTTCTATGGAAACAGTTGAAGCTTGTGAGTGTGAGCTTGCATGTGAAACAGTTGAAACTTTTCAACTGTTTAAATGGCTTAGGTTGGATCTGTAAGTGTCGAAATCTCAAAGCTTAACGCGGTAAATCCTATACCATCCCATTCTTTTTTT
>NW_017892754.1:0-2000 GCF_001540865.1 Ananas comosus | reverse complement strand
ACTTCTGCATGAACATATCTATCGCACGAGATCAAAATCACCGATTTTTTATATGCATTCCACCATCCAATTAATGTGACCAAACAGAAGATGGTGCAGAATCGATCACAATACTGAAAAAGGCATGTGATCAAGGAATAGAGAATATGTTTGTAAATATATATGTTTTACCAAGAGCACTAGAAATAGTTGGAATAACCCAATAAAAATATTAAGAAGTAGAATGGTACTACATATAAATGGATGCATCTCGCTCTCAATGGGAGCATTTCATTCAAATCAATTATTCTCAGCAAAAAGAGTTGCAATGTTGATCTACTCCACTTTCTTCATCATTATTAAACACCATTGATTTCATATTTTTCATGAGCCTCCCTTTGTCCAACTTTTCTCTTCTCTTCTCTTCTCTTTTGTGGTCTTTCTCAAAGATAAGGAGAACTCGATTCCAACCTGCATGCTATATTTGAGATCTTTCGAGGACACCATATTCCTAGATATTATTTCGCATCTTCTTCAGCTTTCCGATTTTAGTTGAGCTGGAGCTTGTTCGAGAAGCACTGACAACTTATTCATTAATGTGTCCCTCCATGTCTTTTCAAGAAAAAAAAATCTCTGTTATACACTTCTATTTTTTTTGCGGGAGGATGTTCGAAACCTTTCTATTTGGAGATGAGAAATGCTACTTGTACGTCTGTGAATTAGATTTCAATCTTACAACCAACACATCCAAAAGTTTATACAGTATTAATAGAATTTTAATATTAAAAAATAAAAAAATGGCAAGTGGCAAAGAGCTTGATGGTTAGTACCCGAGGTCCCGAGGTCCCAAGTTTTAATTCTAGTTGATTCACATTTCTAGCTAAGTTTATTTCTAAATAAAATAAACGAATCGGATAGCGTGCTATCTATCTCTCTCTCTCTCAAAAAAAAAAAAAGAAAAAAAGTGATGATACTAGTGAGGAAAAAAAAAAAAAAAAAGCTTTTAAATGTAGAAAATGTAAGATTAACACCCTCTTGTAGTGGGTATAAAGATAGCATAACTCTTTGAAAAAGAAGATCCACTAAAAATGGAGCGTAGTTTGAGGCAAAGACCAAAAGCATCACCAAATGGCAAAATCCTCTACGGTGCTTATGTGACTTTCCCTTTATGGGTACGAGAATGGCAAACAATATTTTACTTGTTAGGAATAAGATTCTTCCTATTATTATCTTCCAAAAGAGCTGTTCAAATTTTTAGATGAATTGATTGTAATTTTTTTTTTTTTGAGAAAAGGTAGCACGCTATCTGCTTTATTTATTGAATGTATAAACTAGGTTAAGGCAACTAGGGCCTCAATTAAAGAAACAACAGATTAAAAAAAAAAAAAAAACCCTTTAGCATGTAAATTGATTGTAAAATTTATATCAAACTTTTGTATGTTCAAGTAGCATTTCTCAATAAAATATTAGTTTAAAATATATCACCAACGAAATTATTGATGAGTTCGGTTTTGGTGGACGGCAAGTTGATAAAATTAAACCGCTAGTTAGTCGAAAACAAAAAATCGGAATTAGAAAAAAAAAACTCGCCAACTGCACTTTGAGAACATTCTAAGGTACACAGTACACTAATAAATGCAAAATTCTTGAATAGTATTAAGGTTTAGTTTGATAATACAATGGCTAAAACATTCTTTTTATGCTTTAGAAGATCTAAAAAGTTTAAAAGTATTTTCAACCTATTATTAATGGCTAAAACCATTCTTTTTATACTTTAGAAGGCCTAAAAAGTTCAAAAACACTTTCAATCTTTTTATTTTGTTGTACCTCTTCAGCGACAGTTCTAGCAATTATTTTATTAGCATAAAAGGAAAAAAAAAATTAAAAGCAGTTTCGAATTTGTCAGACCTTCTAAAATATAGAAAAAATATTTTCGCGATCGCATTACCAAACTAGATCTGAAAAAACTAGATAGGTCCAACACGAAGTTACCACAACGGTGCGATGAAAAATCCGCACCC
>NW_017892753.1:0-2000 GCF_001540865.1 Ananas comosus | reverse complement strand
TAATAGCACTAAGCTATTAGTGCTATTAGTTTTTTGGCCCTTGGATTGAGAAATGTGCGGTTAGAATGATATGGGCCCTCTAGGATTGAGTAGGTAGTTGGTTGAATAGTATAATCTAACAGTAAAAATAATCAAAGGGTTAAATCTAACGGTGGAAAACTCGATATCACCAAGTCCTTGGTGCTATCGATAGTATCACAGCCGGACTATATATATATATATATTGTCACGCCCTGGATTACCACGCTTCCGCGTGCACGCCAACAGACCCGCCATATACATAGAAATTTTTCGTGTATACGAAGGGATAGCTGTACCTGTAATCAAATCATAGCTACAACCAGAAGTATAGAGCTGCAAAACTGAAACATGTATATATAAAACATAAGGTTCATAATACATACAAAAGCTCAGAACCAACACTAACACCTCGCTCCAGCGAGTAAACCGAACAAAGAGTATGTACATGAACAAAACCCACTACCTCTGACGGGTCCTCCGCTAGCACGGCAACCAAGGGTAGGAAGGATCTAGCTCGCGACTCCCTTACCGTGGTCGGAATTAGCAGCAACAACAGCAGCCGCAGACGAAGGCTCTGCAAAAAGGAGGTCAACAACTGGATGTGAGAACTACTGTAAAACAAGTAGTCCTCAGTGGGTACTGCCACCGACCTCAACGGCCCACCTACTAAGTCTACAGAAATAAGTGCAAAGGATAGTAAGGAAAGCTGGAAAGAAATCTACAGCTACATGCTACTATACTATCGCTAACCAACACAGGCTATCTGTAGATCTGACAAAGCATCACACTGACCCAATCTTACTAGGGATTGCGATACGCCCGTCTTGCCTATCTAAGTTACATCGTATACCCCCGCGAGGGCGGCCGGTGGAGAGTGAGGTCCAAACCGGACTACTACGAAATCAACGCAAAGCAAGGTAGCCAGACTCCGGAGTGGCACTCGTGGGCGCGACCCAACCAAGTATGCAAACGTGTCTCTGCCGAGCTCAATCAGGCTCTCACAGGCTGTAGTCAATGCAAATAGGTCTAACTGGTCTAACAATCAAAGCTCACGTGCCCTTGGCACAATTTGATGCAAATCTGGGTTAACCGTCCACCACGACGGCACCCGACAGTACGAAACAGTCTACACACAACTGTAAAACGAGCTCGGCCTCCCAGCATGAGCGTAAACTCAACCTACACTAATCTGGGTATCCACCTCGCACTAATAGCGGTGATACAAATTAATAACAGCTCCTAAAGCTAAATCTGGTAACTTTTTAAAAAATGACAATGTAGGGTTTATTGGTTTTCTCCTAAGTCAAATCCAAGTCCAACATATAAAATGATTTTAGAATTTAAGGCTCCAAACTCAAATTCCATAAAAACTATGCAAATCGATGAATTGAACTTCTAAACATAATACTATACAAAACATGCATGCTGACAAAAATCCTGACTTAGAAGGAAATCCGACGATTTCGGTAAACATCAACCTACCTCGATCGCCCGTCCAACGTCGGCTAGAAGTCGATGGGAGAACCTCGCGCTCGCTCGCCCTCCAACGGCCTCAACCGGACGAATTACGCACACCAACGGTCCACCACGCAAGCGAGAAATCCACACGAGCTCGAGCCTCGACCTTCCCGACGCACAGTAACCACCAACTAGAGAGAGAGAGGAAAAGGAGAAGAATCCTCTTCTCTGAAGCTTTCTACGCATACATATAAGGCGGGTTAGGTTGGGTTGAACGCCACTTCTAAGACCAAAATACCCCTCACCAACTCACTTTTCTAGCTGGAGTACTGGTACTCGACTTGAATACCGGTACTCGGGCCCTCAGCCCGCAGTCTCGCGCGCTGGATACCAGTACCAGCCCGATGCAGTACCGGTACCGAAGCTCGATACCGGTATTCAACAACAGGTATCGGTACTCAGCATCAGATACGCAAACCCGAGAGCAATCCATTCTGAAATCACACGAGAGTACCGGTACC
>NW_017892752.1:0-2000 GCF_001540865.1 Ananas comosus | reverse complement strand
CAGCGGGCGGCAGCAGGAGGCTCGGGCGGGCCCGCGCGGGCAGGGCAGCGGGGGGGGCGCGCGGGCGAGGGCGGCAGCGGGGGGGCGCGCGGGGGCAGGCGCCGGCCCAGGCGGGCGGCAGCGGAAGGGGCTCGCGGGCGCGGGCGCGGCAGCGGGGCGGGCGCGCGGGCCACCACCGACGGGGAAGGAGGGGGTGGGGAGAGGGAGAGAGGGGAAGAGAGAGAGAGAGAGGGAGAGAGAGAAAGAGAGAGAGAGGAGTCAGAGGAGTAAGACTGTAAGAGAAGGAAACAGAGAGAGAGAAAATTTTACAACTTTAAATTTTAAATTTTATATATAAATTTCAAATTTTAAATTTTAAATCTAATTTATATATATCTAATTTTATTTATAAATATATATTTATTTACTATATATTTAATTTTTATATTTAATTTTTTTATTTTTAAAATTTTAAATTAGATTAAAAAATTAAAATATTAAAAAAATTATTTAAAATATGTTAAAAATTATGTAAATTTTCCGCCGCGAAGCGCGGGCCTCCACTAGTAGTATATTAAAGATTAATATGGTCTTTGCTTCCTAAAAGCAAAAAAAAAAAAAAACATAAAGAAAAAAAAATTAATTGGTTAACTTACACTAGTCTTTAATTGATTATCTTCTTCTCTAATCAAATGAATATATTAATTTGATCAGATTAATCTACTTTTTCGATGAAGGATAATGATGCGAATTGGCTAAAAAAAAAAAATCCTGGGACGCTATGAATGCATGACAAAGAAAAGGAAAAGGAGAATAATGTAATCGACTATATTGGGAAAGCAAGAAAAAAATAATATTATAGACCAAAAATCTAACAAAATTTTCACTCTACTCTAGTCGATATTTATAGTGTGCTTATAATTGAAAATTTTTATAACTCTTATCTATGAAAAAGAGAGACAATATAGAAAAAAGTAAATAGAGAATTTAATTCTCTTATTTAATTTCTATTAGATGAACTGCCAAATTAAAAAAAAGCATTATTGGAAACTTTATTTAAAGATTCTACTCTTAAAAAGAAAAACGGTCAAATTAAATATGCATTAATTTAGAAATTTTTATTTGTTTAAAGTAGAGCATGAAGCTAATTACTTTCAGTTACTAATCATGGAAGCCCAAAGGATTATTATATATATGACAACATTAGATTAATTATATGTATTAATTATATATTAAACTATAGTTATTATTGTGATTGTATATCCATATCAGTTACTAATCATTAAATTTCTCATTTTGTTCTTTCAAAATATGGTAAAAGTTAAAAATTATAGATAAAAAAGTGATTTAATTTAAAGAGGGCTATAAGAATGAACGATAATTTGACACGTGGCAAGAATTATTCTCGCATCATATAGGTTTATATATATATATATATATATATAGAGAGAGAGAGAGAGAGAGAGAGAGAGAGAGAGAGAGTTGAGCTAGAATACTCTCAAAAGCACCAAGGGATTGATACTTTTAAAAATATTCTAGCTCAATTATATATATATATATATAGAGAGAGAGAGAGAGAGAGAGAGAGAGAGAGAGAGAGAGAGAGAGAGAGAGAGAGAGAGAGAGAGAGAGAGAGAGAGAGAGAGAGAGAGAGAGAGAGAGAGAGAGAGAGAGAGAGAGAGAGAGAGAGAGAGAGAGAGAGAGAGAGAGAGAGAGAGAGAGAGAGAGAGAGAGAGAGAGAGAGAGAGAGAGAGAGAGAGAGAGAGAGAGAGAGAGAGAGAGAGAGAGAGAGAGAGAGAGAGAGAGAGAGAGAGAGAGAGAGAGAGAGAGAGAGAGAGAGAGAGAGAGAGAGAGAGAGAGAGAGAGAGAGAGAGAGAGAGAGAGAGAGAGAGAGAGAGAGAGAGAGAGAGAGAGAGAGAGAGAGTATTGTGTGTGTGTGTGTGTGTCTATATATATATATATATATATTGTGTGATTTATCCTACTTTTAAATCAAAGTCAAACTTCAATTCACTTCAATT
>NW_017892751.1:0-2000 GCF_001540865.1 Ananas comosus | reverse complement strand
AATATATAAAATTGTATATAAACTAAAGTTGTGATAATTGTAATTAAAGTTGTACATTGGAATATATGTATACATGGAGTTTTGGGCCTTTATAATATACTCTTCTTGTTTAATCTTTAAAGTCAACTTCAAACAATAATCTAAATTAAAATATTTATAAACTTATAAGAATAGTTGAGCTAAGTTGAAACATTTTAATGCTTCATAATTGAATAGAGCATATTCTTTGGGTACAATGTATAGAGAAAATGATAGTTTAGTAATGCCTATTTTTATCATTTAATATAGTAAATAAAAATAAGATAAAAATCTATTGTGCTCACCCTCAACTATCTCTTATTTTCATATGACTAAATTGTTAAAAATTTCAATTTTGTTATTTAATTTTTTAATCTCCTAAATTTGAATCAGTTAATGACTTTTCAACTTTAAAATTTAAATATATCGTTTGTCTCTACAGGTCTAATTAGTATACTTTATGTAATTATGTAATTATAAATTTTGTATCGAAAAAGTCATCAGATGGCTTGAATCAAACAAACTGAAAGACTTTGTGTTAAAATTAAAATTTTAAAAAATTAAATAATTATATCAAACTAGTCTATAATTTTGAAATGAACCGTACAATTTTAATGTAATTAATGCAATAAAAAAGTTAAAAAATTATTGGTAATTTATTATTGATTAAAATAGTTTCAATTTCTTTTTTCATGATGATAAGGAGAGAGAACTAATAAGTTGAGTAGAATTACGGTTCATAATAAATCCAACGGTAAAAAATTTAATAATAGATATAACGCTCAGATAAATTTAATCAGATCAAAATTTGTGAGCGTTGTAACTGAGCTTTTAACTACGATAAGTGCGCTTTTTTTTTTTTTTAAGAGATAGATAGCACGCTATCTGCTTCGTTTATTTCATTTAGAAATAATAAGTGCGCTTTTCTTATTACCACCTATTTTTGGGATAGAGGGACAAGTGGACAAGTGGGGACACACTCATTTATATTGTGGTATCTTTTATTGATTGAATGTCACATCATTCCATGAGATAGCTTCTAGATGCTCCCAAGGTTTTATTTTATTTCTTGGCCTAATGATCTACCATTCATTTTTATAATATTTTATGCTCAATGATTCCATGAGAAATAATAAATAAAAAAGTACTATTTGTACATCTCATTGCAAGTTTAAATGTATGGAGATCTCCTCCACTATATGCCATTTTGAAATTGACCTCTCCATTTTTACTTTTTTGTACTACAAATATAGAGAAATTATTTAAGGTAAAATATATATAAAATTTATCTGAACTATGGACTATTTATATTTGGCTATTTAATTTTTTAAAATTTTAATTTTACTATGCAGTGTTTCAATTTGTTCGATCTGAGTCAGTCGACAAAACTCTGACTCTAAAATTTAAATCCGTCGTTTATTTTTATAAATTTAGTTAATATATTTTTTGCAATTCTCATAACTATAAGTTTATTAAAGTAATTTATTATATACATCCCATTTTTAATTCATTGAAATCAAAGATATATTTTTTAATGATTATTAGTACACAATCGTGTACATATATACTAATTTAAACCTAACAACCATAAAGTCACCTTATATATATACAGAGACATAGAGTATAGAGGTTTTGATATTTATAAGTCGTTTTTTATGATAGAGTTTTCGAATCGATAATCTATATCGTTAAATATAATTTAGAAAATGAAATGCTCAGAAATCAAATTTCATAAAATTTTGAAACTAAAATAAAGTGTAGCGAGCGGATATAAAATGAACGATTAAATCGAACGATCCGCAGAAATAGTTTATAGGGTTCTTCAATTCATGATCAAAGTTATTGATTCTCTAAATTATATTTAACAGTATAAATTGTTGATTCGGAAGTTATACTATTAAAAATAACTTATGAGTACAAAAATGATATGAGTCGGACTCTTTTTACATATATATATAGAGAGAGAAAATTGCGTTGGAATA
>NW_017892750.1:0-2000 GCF_001540865.1 Ananas comosus | reverse complement strand
AGTCGAGCCGTGTGCCCAACGCATCTTGCAAACTCTTTCAAAAATAGAATGTGAACCTGGGGTCTCGATCTGACACAATCGACACTGGAATCCCATGAAGTCTCACAACCTCGGCGAGATAAACTTGAGCTAGCTTGTCTCCCGACCACGTAGTGTGTATCGGCAAGAAGTGTGCCGATTTTGTCAATCGATCCACTATTACCCATATCGCGTCATGTTCGCCTTGAGATCGAGGCAAATCGGTAATAAAGTCCATCGCTATATCTTCCCATTTCCAAACGGGTATTCATAGACTTTGTAACTTTTCCGCCGGAAACCGGCGCGCCGCCTTAACTTGTTGGCACGTGAGACATTGCGCCACGAATTCCCCAATATCTTTTTTCATGCCCGGCCACCAATAATGCACTTTTAAATCTTGGTACATCTTAGTGCCGCCAGGGTGTATGCTATAAGGGGATTGGTGCGCTTCTTGCATAATCGCCCCTCGAACATCATCATCTTTAGGCACGCACCAACGATTTCGAAATCGAAGTGCGCCATCGACTCCAATGCCAAAGTCCTCGGCACTTCCACTTCCAACTTCGCCTCGAACCTTTTGGAGGTAAGGGTCCGAAGCCTGTAACTCTGTAATCCTTTCGAATAGGGTCGGTTGCACAACTAATGTGGCAAGAATAGCCGGCATTCCTGGCGCTACTACCTCCAACCCAAGTCGTTGCATTTCCTTGTGCAGTAGCGGTTGAGGCGTAATTGTCGTCACTAGGTTATCCGCCGATTTTCTACTCAAAGCATCGGCCACGACATTGGCTTTTCCCGGATGGTATAGTATAGTGACATCGTAGTCTTTCAGCAATTCTAACCACCGCCGCTGTCGCATATTCAACTCTTTCTGGGTGAACAAGTATTTGAGACTCTTGTGATCAGTGTAGATCTCACAATACTCACCATATAAGTAATGCCTCCAAAGCTTTAGCGCGAAGATCACCGCGGCTAACTCGAGGTCATGAATCGGGTAGTTTTTCTCATAACTCTTCAATTGGCGCGATGCGTATGCAATGACTCACCCATTTTGCATTAGTACACACTCGAGACCAACATACGAGGCATCATTGTACACTACAAAGTCTCCCCCGGAGTCGGCAAGGCAAGCACCGGGGTTGACGTCAATCTGTTCTTTAACTCCTCAAAGCTTCGATCGCAATCGTCGCTCCATACGTACTTTACTCCTTTGTGAGTAAGGCGCGTTAGCGGAGTGGTTATTTTAGCGAACCCCTCCACGAACCGCTGATAGTAGCCCGCAAGTCCGAGAAAACTACGGACCTCTGCTACGCTTATCGGGCGAGGCCAATCCTTGATCGCCTCCACTTTCTTCGGGTCTACTGACACTCCGTCGCCCGATGTCACGTGGCCCAAGAATGTGACGTTCTTTAGCCAAAAGTCACACTTCTTCAACTTAGCATAAAGCTTTTCTTGTCGAAGTATTTGCAGCACAGCTTTCAAGTGCTCTTCATGCTCCTCCTCGCTCTTCGAGTAGACCAATACGTCGTCTATGAACACCACAACGCACCGGTCCAACAACGGCCTGAAGACTCGATTCATCAAGTCTATAAATGCTGCCGGGGCATTAGTAAGCCCAAACGGCATTACCGTGAATTCATAATGGCCATACCGCGTACGGTACGCCGTCTTGTGCACATCCTTCGGTCTAATCTTTAGTTGATGATACCCCGACTGGAGATCAATCTTTGAATACACCTTTGACCCTTGCAACTGATCGAACAAATCGTCAATCCTTGGCAACGGGTACTTGTTCTTTATCGTTACTTTGTTAACTCGCAATAATCTATGCAAAGTCGAAGTGTGTCGTCCTTTTTCTTGACAAATAGCACTGGAGCTCCCCACGGTGACACACTCGGCCTCACGAAGCCTTTATCGAGTAAGTCTTGCAATTGGGCTTTTAGCTCCACTAACTCCACCGGTGCCATTCTATACGGAGCCTTCGA
>NW_017892749.1:0-2000 GCF_001540865.1 Ananas comosus | reverse complement strand
TCCGATTCGACTCGAACCGAAGTAGATCCTATCCGAACCAAATCATAAAGGAATCAACTTGAACCAAAGTGGTTACGATCTGAACCGAACCGCAAAGGATTCGACTTGAATCGAAGTTGATCTGATTTAAAACAAACCATGAAGGATTCGACTTGAACCGAAGTGGATCCGATCTGAACCAAACTACATGAAGATCGAGCTAAACCAAATCAAACCATAAGTTGGGTTCAGCTCAAACAGATGTACGGGAGATCCGAGCCGAGCCGATCTGAGCCGAGTTACTTCAACTTGATTCGAAGTCGGTTCAAACCAAACAAAACTATAGAAAGGCCAAACCAACCAAAGACGGCACAACACAAATCAAATATAAAAGGTTCAAGCCAACTTGACTTGAATCCAACCTAAGCAATAGTCCAATCCATTTCGGACTATAAGTAAAACCCAAAGTCCACAAATAAAACACAAAACCCAAAGTCTACAAATAAGATCCCAGAACCTAAAGTCCACAAATAGAACCCAAAACCTAAAGTCCACAAATAAAATCCCGAAATCCAAAACCTCTCAAATCTAACCGACCGTAAAGTCGTTAAACTAAACAACTAAATCCAAACGACCGAAACGTCGTTAAACTAAACAACCCAAATTCAAACGACCGAAATGTTGTTAAACTAAACCCAAATTCAAATGACTGAAACGTCGTTAAACTAAACCGAAATCCAAACGACCGAAATGTCGCTAAACTAAACTCAACGTCAAACGACCAGAAAGTCGTTAAACTAAACCCATATTCAAATGACCGAAAAGGTATTAAACTAAACCCAAATTTCAAACGGCCGAAAAGTCGTTAAACTAAATCCAAGTTCATCATGAACCTTTTCTACTCTAGCACATATATCTAGAGTAAAAAATTAAATATCGACTACCCCTAATACATACACTTAGGGTCTAGTCAGGCTTTTACTCTAGCACATATACCTAGAGTAGAAGTCAAACAATGCTCGGCTAGTCCTAACCCATATACTTCGGGTCTAGTCAGCCTTTTGCTCTAGCATATCTACCTAGAGTGAAATCCTTACCCGATCGAGCTGTAATACATATACTTAGAGCTCATGAAATCAAATCCGACAAATCCTAACGCAATACCTTAGGGCTTAGTCAGATCTTCATTCTAGCACATATAATTAGAGTGAAAACTCGGCTAATCCTGATACATACACTCAGGAATTAGCTACTCTCGGGTAATATCAAATTCGACCTACCTCAATACATATACTTGAGGTCTCACATCTCCACCCTAGAATATACAACCAAGGTGAACCCGACCGTCATGTCATTAAACTGAGTACCAAAACTTCAATCGACCACCAATTCGCTAAATTGAAAAATTCATGTACAGTGAGAGTATGCCCCTGCTTAAGCCATGTACACGGCAAATCATATCAATAAAATTTTATTTGTTGGTTTTGTCTCTTTTATTATCAGCATTTATATTTGGTCTCTTAATCGAGGGTTCCTTAACACCAAAAGTGTGGGGTAATTAACAGCAGATTTTTGAGTCTGTTGGAAGTCATGAACCTATAATCCTGATTTCAAAATAAAACTCAAGTAAACTAAACCTCTACTATAAATGACCACTCGCCCTAGAAACATCCTACGACGGGGCCGGTTCGTTCGCGACAAACAGGCACGGTACCGGGGGGTCTTGGACACCCCTTCCGTGCGCGGCACACTACACCGTGCCGCACAAGACAGTGTGGCACGACGCAGTGTGCCGGGGCACAGTGCCTTGTCGGCACTATGCTTTTTTTTTTTTTTGCTTTATTTTTTTTCTTTTTTCTTTTTTTTTCTCTTTGGGGTATTCGAAGTATTCTGAATACCCCACACCACCCCAAAGACATTGCAAATCGAAGATCTTGCAAATCGAAGATCTATTTGTTAGGCAAGTCAAAAAAAAATTATAATTTAATTTTTTTTTTGTTTATCAATATGCGGGCAAATTT
>NW_017892748.1:0-2000 GCF_001540865.1 Ananas comosus | reverse complement strand
TTAGCATTTCAGTTGAAGTTTCAGGCTCCCGTTACTCGCCAGGCGCTTCTGTTCGCTTACTCGACGACTCCGCCCATGAATTACCGTCTCACCGAACACGACGATAAGACGTCGGTCCCTTTCGATTTTTCTCCAGGTAAAATTGCGCAAGAAATTTAAAGTTATTCGTGTTTCAATGTGGAATTGTATTCAAGAAAGCACTTAATCCCCTCAAACATTTGATTTTTTTTTTTTCCTCTCTCTCTCTCTTTTGCAGGAGCTTCTGCTTCTACTTCTACTTCTCCTTCCTCGTCTTCATCGTCTTCTTTTTATCCATACGAGTTGAAAAGGAATCACGGTGCGCTAACCATGTTTGGATGGGGAGTGCTTCTACCTGTCGGTGCGATAGTCGCGAGATACTTCAGACAAAGAGATCCTCTTTGGTACCACCTTCATGTAATTATTCAATTCGTGGGATTTCTTATCGGCCTCACGGGTGCGGTCGCTGGAATTGCTCTTTACAACAGAGTACACTCTAATTTCACAACACACAGGGGCCTCGGCGTTTTTATCCTTGTGCTAGGTTCTCTGCAGGTGTGTGAAATCTCATCTCATGGAAAATCCTCTCTTTTGCCCAAATTGTCGATATACTGTGTATAGTTTCTTCTCTTCATCTGTTAAGCTGTCACAAAAGAATCCGGTTTTTCGCCTTGCGAACTTAGATTGTGATCTATGAACTTCATTCAAATGTGATGTTCTTTGTTTCCGAAAGACGATAGTCAATTGCGATGTGACTGTGACTTCCTTGTTGTTCAGGTAATTGCATTCTTCTTACGACCGGATAAGGAGTCGAAGATCCGTAAGTACTGGAACTGGTACCACCACTGGGTCGGCCGGCTTGCTCTTTTCCTCACGGCGGTTAACATTGCTCTTGGAATTCAAATTGGAGGTGCTGGTGATTCCTGGAAGGCAGTTTACGGAATTCTCCTCGCCGTCATCTTAATTTCCGTTACAGTCTTCGAGATCGCTTTCTGGGTAAGATAAAATGGTCTGAACAAACCTTTTTCGATCCGATTCATGTATGAAGCTTTTGTGAAAAACCTATAAGAGATAGAATCTGTCGCAGATTGTTCGTTCATCTTTTACTGTGATCAGATCGAGCCAATTCTGTCGGTAGTTTTCCCATTTTCATTCATATCTTCTCCTTTCTTTATATTAATGGATTAACTATTGAGTCGATTCTTTCATGGTTTCAGTATTGTAAACTATTAAACAGTTTGTATTTGATCCAGATATTCTAATTGACGATTTTTACGGAATCAAAACTGAAATTTGATTTATTGCAAAGATTTGATTTTGCGGTCTCTTCGCCATCCTGCTAGTAATTTGAATTCAGGAAGAAGAATACTGTGTATGAGACATATATAGTACAAAAGCGAATATTATCCTTAATTAATGAGCTAAGAAGCTTTGGGCTTTGCAGAAATGAAAAGAACCCAATTGCAAGAATTGCCAATGCATCAGTTCTTTTAGGAGGTAAATTTTGGGTTTAAGCTTCTGTTTTATCATGAGGTAACTCATCTACAATCAAACAAATGGGTCAAACAAATTGAAGCTTCCGCGTCAATTCTTTTCAATTAAAACTGTTTGAAGAAGCGCACTAGAATGTTTTCACCACAAGCTCCCAAAAGCTAGCTACATGTTGCAGCAAAGTCAAAAGTTTAATATTAGAGCTTTTATTTTTGAGGCCAACAGCAAAAGCTACAGAGCTTATGGTTGCAAGATAGCATGTATTACTCTTTTCAGACTAGAGAATTGGTCCAGAAGCCAAGCCAAACAAACATCAAGTAGATCTCATATTCAACTGCCACTATTTAGAAAAAGACTTTCTATTATGACATCCGTGATTTTCTATACCACTTTGGATACACAAAACTACAAAAGAAAAACATTGATGACCAAGTTGATTCGATAGGATTACATTTTGAGCAATTACAGTGTGAGTTGTTGTAGACCAAGTA
>NW_017892747.1:0-2001 GCF_001540865.1 Ananas comosus | reverse complement strand
CCTTGGTCAAACCATCTCTTTCTTGCTCTAGATCCTTTGTTAGTGAGGCCAATTTTGAATTTTCTTATTCCAACTCATGTAGACTTCGCCGCAGTCTCTTGTTATGTTTAGCCATCTTCTTTGATTCAACAACCAATTGTTGATATGCTGCGACCATGTCGTCTTCGTCCGATTCTTCATCTGATGAGTTCTCCGAAGATGACTTCTCATGTAGGGATGACATAGAGATAGATTCAGCAGATGCTAAACACATGAAAGTTGAATCCTGTGCAATCAGTGCCGTGGCATTTACATCCTCTTCACTTGAAGTGGAATCGTCAGATGAGGAATCGTCCCAAGTAATAGCTTGCATTGCTTTCTTCTTCAATGATTTTTTATTAGGACAGTCAGATGCAATATGGCCAAAGCCTCTACATTTGTAGCATTGAATTTGACCTTCACTGCTTTTCTTCTCTTTTGTAGAGTCCTTTTGAAAGTTATCCGATTTTCTGTATTTTGATGAGGAAGAAGAAGACGAACCCCCTTTTGATTTGCTTGACTTCGAAGAAGTAGACTTGGGAGGAAACTTCTTTCTAAAGTTCCGACGGAACTTCTTTGTTAGAAGTGCTAGTTGCTTTTCAAAGTCCTCCAGGGTTTGCTCCGACTCCGAGTCTGATGAGGTTGAAGTGACATCTCCTTTTGTTAATTTTAGAGCCATCCCTGAAGCTTTAGAAGAAGACTTGGAAGAAGACGAATTAGAAGGAAAAGTCATCTCATAAGTTTGAAGGGCACCTACTAATTCTTCTACCTTAAGTTCATCAGGATGTTTAACTGTTTCAATGGCCGCAACCTTAGGACAAAAACGTTCGGGAAGGGTCCTCAAAATTTTTTGAACAATTTTGGAATTGGGAATTTTCTCGCCGAAGTTAGCACACGTGTTTACAATGTCTTGCAAACGAGTATAATACTCGGTAAAAGATTCATGTTCTTCCATACGAATGGAGTCAAATCTACTAGTAAGCATTTGCAATTTTTGAATCTTAACCAAGCTTATACCCTCGTGTGTAACTTGCAAAGTGTCCCAAATCTCTTTGGCAGTTTCACACGCCGAGACGCGAGAAAATTCAGTTTGATTTAAAGCATTGAATAAGGCATTGATACCTTTCCTGTTGAATGAAGATAGATCGTTTTCCTCTTTTGTCCATTTATTTCTAGGTTTCGGACCGATAACATTCTCGACAACTTCGGTAGGATGTTTCCACCCGAATTCAATGGCTTGCCATACCCTCTCGTTGATAGCAATAAGAAACGTCCCCATTCGGACTTTCCAATAAGCGTAATTAGTGCCATCGAAGAGCGGGGGTCGATTGATGTTACCGCCCTCGGCCATGAATTACAACCTATACCCGCTCTGATACCACTTGTTAGATATGCATTCATTCATCAGTAGGTCATTTGCACGCATGCATGACATAGAACTACAAGAGAGTAAAAGCACTTGGAGGGTATCGGGCCCCGGACGTGACTTTCTAGTCCGGATGGAGTGTTCATCTTGTCCAGTGCGGTTGGGCGATTGGATAATGCCCATCCGTATGTTGATGTTCAAGAAGTTGAAGGACTTTGACGTCATTCTAGGAATGGATTGGCTCTCGAAGTACTATGCGACTATTCACTGCAGAAGTAAAGTAATCACGTTTCGAGAGCCGGGCCAGGAGGAATTTGTTAGATATGGATCCCAAGGATCTAAAAGGTAAGTAACACCTAGAGGGGGGTGAATAGGTGTAAAAACGGCAAACTCGAAAACTCGATGCAAATAAAATAAAGTAGCGGAAAGTAAAAATAACACACCGAGAATTTAACGTGGGAAAACTCCAAATCGGAGTGAAAAACCCACGGGACCGATCACACGAAGAAAATCCACTAAGAAAACTTGAGTACAAGTGATTTTGACAAAAATACACGACTCAATTTACCGATTTCTTGTTGATGGTGATCTTCGCCGGTCCTCGATCGATAGGAATC
>NW_017892746.1:0-2002 GCF_001540865.1 Ananas comosus | reverse complement strand
ATTTGAGATAGTTTTTGCTTAATTCTTATTTACTAATAAATGAAAAGGTAAACATGTAAAGTAATTAAACTTTGATTTAAATTTCAAATACCAACTATCACATCTTTTGCTTATTGCGCTAGAAATTGTCAATTTTTTTAGATTTAAAATTTATAGCATGAATTTTTAACTATATACTATTTTAATTTATACGAGGCATATTAAATACTACAACACTTTTTATTTAACTTTGGTGAGATTGAACTCTAAATAGAATGAAGATACCAACTAATTTCTCTAGTTAGTAATGTTACTTACCCTGGAATTATTACTATTTACAGCTGAGTCTCATAACCTTTTTCCCAACTCTTATGACCCTAATTAACCCTAATCCAAGCTAAAATGGTTCTGTTATCTAATTATACCTTTTTGATGTAAAAATATTTTTAATAGTACTACTATTATATATCCATATAAAGCTCCGTCTTAAAAATCTTTTATTAATTAGTTGGCTTTGATACACAATTTGCCCACTATTATTATTAATTAACCCTGCTCACTGACCCAATAATTATCACACATTTTATTTTGCAATTAAAAATATATCTGTTAGTGTATGATGTTAAAACTTTAGTAAGGATATCATGAATAAAAAAGTATGGAAACTTTTATAATTATTAACGTATTATTTACAGCCAGGTAAATTTGCCATAATTTTAGATTCGACTTTACCAATTAAAACTAGATAATAAGATACTAAACATATTTGAAACATTATTATGTATGATAGATAATAAATTTAATATCAGAATATATATAATAAACTATACCAGTATTAAAAAAAAAACTGGGCGTAACTTACTCTCTGGAATGTCATCTCACGAAATAAATAAAGACTTTGGTAATTTAAACCCAAACTTATTTTTCATTTAAGTCTATATGAGTTTTAGATTAGTTTGCTTTTTATGCTTTGCAATTATGTTATTTTATATAATTATTTTCTTTTGCTTCTTCTCTCTAGCTTCGAAGGTAAGTGGTGAGTTTATATATTATTTAATTATTGTCCGGGGTGTTAATTAATTATGGCTTAAATTAAATTTAAGCTGCACCACTGGTGTTTATGTTTAGTAAAAGTATAATTTGGTGGGGGATTATAAAATATTAATAATGTTCTTTTTCCTTTAAATATACTGCATTGTGGATAACAGGAAAAACTGCGCGTTTCTTTTACTGAAGTGGGTTCCAGTTAAACTAATTCCGGAGTTTTAATACGAAAAAAAAAGGGGAGGTCTATATAAATAAATAATTTTTTTACAACATTTTTCAATTCCTAATTAACGAAGTTTCAACTTTTATTGTGTATCTTTCTCTATAGTTCAAGAATTTTCGTTTTTTTTTTTTCTTTTTTTTTTCTTTAACAACTAGTTTCTTGTATTAAAATTCCCTAATTAATTGTAGTTTTGGATATAAATGANTTTTGATAGATTTATCTCAAATTCTTTTCATATAAATTTTATAAAATAAATTATTGTATAAATTTACTTTGCGCATAATTATTTTTATATAATTTTTTATTTAATTAATAATTAGACATATAAAACTATATAAAAATATTAAAAAATATATAATTTATTATAAAAATAATTTTATATCCGCAGCATCGCGCGGGTAATTCACTAGTACATCTATAAATCAAAGTCTTTTTATTTGTATTTTTATATCCTATTATTAAACCTAATGCGCGAATAAAAGCCCTAACCACAAAACTTATCCATAAGGAATGAGTTGTCTCTTGTTGTATCAGTCCAATAGTACAAAAAAAAATCTGGTTGGGGATGGAGTGGCATCCAACACAAACGAGGTGTTAAATTGACAAGTACAACTCCTCTACATATTCTTGTAAATAAAATGTGCCGTGTTTCGGTGGCGGAACGAAGGTATCCAATGATAACTTATTTCGTATTTGTTGAAATTTTCTTATAAATTTTTAGAAGTCATAAGATCGATTTTTACTGATCTTTAC
>NW_017892745.1:0-2008 GCF_001540865.1 Ananas comosus | reverse complement strand
TCTAACGGCTAGTATTTGAATTTTTTAGTTCACTAACGGCTAGTTTTGGAGATAAAGCTTTCCAACAGCTAGTGTTTCAAAATTTGAATAAATTTATTAGTAGTTTAATGTCATAATTTTTAAAATTTGAAATAACAATTAATATTTAGGTATCTTTAATATACTAATTTGAAAATTTAAAACCAGTTAATAATTAATAATTTAAATTTAAAGTCCCTAATAGCTTATTTTTTTAAGATTGTCAGAAATTCCGTAGAATTGTATAATGTGCATCCAAACAGCTTCTAAAATAATCCTGTGGAATTTTTTTGGAGTTACAGAATTTCCCATTTTATTTGGATCAAAACTATGGTGTTTAAACTCCATGGAATTTTTTTACCGTGCATCCAAACAAGGCCTAATTGTAGTTAAACTTTGATAAAAGTATAATATCTAATTAATATGCCATTCAAAAATATTTTATTTATCTTTGGAGGGCCAAAATATTTTTATTGATTTTAAAAATTTTCTTAAAATTATCCCAATTTCTCCTAGGGTTTTCAAATGGGATTGGGTTTTAAAAAGAAAGGTATTTTGAAAATTTTAGAATAAATTTGAAAATTTTAAATAATAACAAGCAGTAAATGAGCAAAAACCCCTTCAATAGATATGCCTAGAGTTTATTAAAATTTACATCAATTTGAGTAGTTTAAACAACTTTACAACAAATTAAACTAGATTAGTTGAGTGATAATAGCTAGTCGCGACATAAAATTCAATTATAATTTTTCTTAATTAATCATAGAAACTTGAATAAGAGAAAAAGTTAAAAAAAAATTAATCATAAAGAGCAATGCAGCGTGTACACCCCAAAAGATATTGTATATCATCCAAGGGCCAAAAGTTAATCCATTTCTTGTTAGCATTTTTTTAATAATTATTAAAAATTTTTAAAAACTAAATGAATTTTAAAATGATGATCTGATGTAAATCATACACCCCTTTTTGGGGTAGTGTACACTTGTTGAAGCATGAAGTGTGTCTAAGAAGAGGTACTCAACACCACCAAAACTTTGATCAACTCACCCAAAACTCCTTTTTTTTAGGAGCTCCTCACTCAAATGGATGAGTTAGTACAATATTCATTAAACAGAAACTAAGGGACAAATTACAAGTAATTAATTTTGGTAATTACAAAAGCAGCAAACATCGGGCACCAACCAAAAAAGCATGCTCCAGGCAATTTGCACTTCTAACAGTTTAATCAATCATCCATCACATCTAATATTTAAATATTATAGCAACGGTCGACAACCTATTAGACAGTCTCCTCGTGAAGAGATTTAATTCTCATACAATTTTAGTTGCTTCAGTCTATCTCCTACAGCAAGCTATCAGTCCTTGCCGGCAACCGCCGGAAGAAATTCACCGGCACGGACGGCATCTTATGCCGCAGCCGCGGGTGCCTCATCCAGTAAAACCCTAGCCAAATCACCAACACTTTGAACTGAACAACTAGAAACACGAACGCCGTGACGAGACAGAACACGAGAAAAATTGCAGTGGCTCGCGGATCCCGCCAGCTGAGGAGGGACTGCACCCTTTCCCCTTGTGTCGCAAACTCACCGAGCGTCTTCTGCATCATCCCCGCTATGAATCGGAGTCGATCGTATCGACTCCGAACCACTTCTGGCCTCTGGGTCGTGGGGAAGAGATCGAACTCCTCGTCAAGATCATCCGGGCTCACCCCATGCACGTGAGAAATCTATAAAACACTCGATTTTCTTTAAAAGCTTTAGCTTTTGGAGAACTGTGAGTCGATATTATATTTGTATATAGAAGTGCTCTTTTATGATGCGAAATAACTACTTTTTTTTAACTATTATAAATCAGCAACTAAACTTCATGCATGATTATATGCATAATTAAATAAATATATTGAAAAAAATTTCAGATGCCTTCATGAGGTTTATCATTTTTGTTTTTAGTACCATATGATTTATAATAGTTAAAAAAAAGTAGTTATTTC
>NW_017892744.1:0-2009 GCF_001540865.1 Ananas comosus | reverse complement strand
TTCAGGGATTTGTAATTCCTTTGGTAGTTGATGATTTTTAGCATTTATCTCATGACCTTTGGAGTAACACTTTGCAGACCAACGACGAGAGTTTTTACCAAAATAAAGCGTATCACCTGAAAATTGACCAGAACCACGATGTTTTAAACGACCAGAAGCACCAGCAGAACGAATCCAAGCTAAAACTTCATCCTTGTTTTTTAAATGCCAAGATTGATTAATATCAACACGTTTTAAAGAATAATCACCATCTTGAATAGCATCATATTGCTCAGATGTCGGAGTAAGTCCCAAGTCATCGAAACCTAATAAAGCATCGAAAAAACGACCCATAAGGTAAGTTAAATCGTCAGTCCCAAAAATATTATGACCCTGAAGAAATTTAGTAGGATTTCCTGAAATCCAAATACTTGAATCTGTGTGGGATTTGATTTGTATTTTAGAAGAATACGAACCCTCAACAGTAAGATTCTTATTTACAGTCCATTCCTGATTACCTAATGCATCAAAAGACATAACCATTCCTGAAATCAACTTACTAGGATCATGATCACACCGCAAAATAGCCGTTACCCAATCAATCATAAATCCTGAACCTCTTTAGAAACATCACCGAGAATGGAACTAGCTTCCATAACGAGATTCTGACCGAATTGTTTAACGATCTTTTGTGCGTTTTCCTTATCGGCATGTATTTTTTCTAAGGTGTCTAGCATCTCTGTTAAAACAGGCTCATAAGCTTGTAATAGCTCAACAATAAGTTTTGTCTTAGGTGTGCCATTCAATTCTGAAATACGGTCAAATAACGCGTTTAAATCGTCAGGCATTGTGAGAGCAACACGGGGTTTTCTACTAGGCATTATTTCGCTCCCAAATCAAAGATTCTATGTAAACAACAAATTGATCAGCAGTGATAATAGAAAGTTCAAGCGCTAACTTGGCAGCACCCTGAGCACGACCGAAATTCAAATCTGATTTATCTAAGCGATATTGCTCAAGAGCAGAATCCATAACCTTATAAACTTGTTCTAATTGTTCCATACCAGCACCAAAGGAGTAACCATTTAGAATAAGGTAACAGCAAAAGCAAAAGCTGTAAAGGTGTGGGGATTCTTAAAAGTACTCAATTTGGTACTAATGTGCAGTATTACTAACACTGCACATGCGAAATCGCCCCCCGCTACGCACACCGACAGGCGCGCGGTGCGGGTCAGCGCTCACGCATGGATTGTGATGTTTACTTGTTGTCATGTTTACTTGTTGTCATGTTTATATGTTGTCGGAAGGCATAGCCTGGTACTTACCGATCTAAGGCGAAAGGGAGCTTGTAATCAGAGAGGAAAGGTTTTTTGTTTTTATTGCGGTGGCGTCACTCGTAGACACTCGTTCGGTAAATTTCATCACAAGTAACTTTGTCACAAATCACAAAGTTACAAATCACAAAGGGTAGTCACTACACTTTTAAAAAAAATACATTCGAAAAAAAACCCGTTAAGCAACGAGTTTTTTATCATAAGCCCACTGTGGAATCTGTGCTGGTTCGGCTTCAAGATAGCGAATTAGAGGAACAATATTATTTCTAGTTCCATCCTGAACAATAGAAATATCAATATTGTGTTCTAAGAATTGTCTACGGTAACGATAAAAAGTATTTTTTGGCAAACTTTGGCGAAGATCTTCACCATTCAACCAAAGAGCGTAAATACCCTTTAATCGTGTAGGTAATGTGCTAAGTAAATCATCAGGTAAAGCCATATTATCTGTGATCTCTAAATTATCTAAAACTAAAGAACAGAGTAACATTTTTGAGGTGTCAGTGCACCAGTGTTTACCATTGGAGAGAAGCATATCTTTTAACTGCATAGAACGTAAAACTAGCTCTATTCTCAATGCTTTATCAGCCCATTCCATTAATTCAGGGATTTGTAATTCCTTTGGTAGTTGATGATTTTTAGCATTTATCTCATGACCTTTGGAGTAACACTTTGCAGACCAACGACGAGAGTTTT
>NW_017892743.1:0-2015 GCF_001540865.1 Ananas comosus | reverse complement strand
GAGGTCCAAAATTAGGTCTAAATCCTCCAAAGTCCAAATCAAAGCTGGCCTAATTTTATATGCGGAGGATGTACTGTTAGTTTCCACCAGATCGGGGGAGAGTCAAATGTTAAGCATTGATTTCTAATTGCATATATATGAAAGAGACTGATAAATAAATGCAATAATAATAATAAGTGGGGTGATGAATGAGAATCGTGTCAATTGCTCTCACATAAGTTGTCTCATTCTTTTCTTTTAATCAAAAAAAAAATCTTCTTTGAGGCATATAAAATTATTGCCTAACTTTTCGTTTTCTTGCTAATTTGTTCACACTAAACTCATTTTCAAATTCCGCCGTCGTCTCACAAAGACTTTTAAAAACTGTTTGGTTCATAAGCAACTCACGCAGATCGAACTGCAGTTAAGATACTCACATATATATAAATATAGTTTAGCATTAATATAAACCCCTTCTAAATGTTTATGTGATCGGTTTTGAGCTGAAATTTTGGCCTTGGTGAATATTTCAGTTAGTTAATGGCATTCCTTTTTATATGAAACTTCACATTTTCAGCAAGAAAAGCACTCAAATGAAAAACCACGCACAAATCATGATTTATTTTTCAGCGTGCAGATATTATTTGCGTGCGAGTCTCAGTATTATACGGTATAAATGCAAATATATATAAGTTATTTCTTAGAGAATACATGTGGAGCTTCAATTTATTTGAGGGATCCATTTACATCACATCAAGTACAAAACTCTCTTAAATTTTTAGTATCAAAAAAATTGATAAGACCGGTGAAAAAAAAAATAATAGATCTGCGATAAAAATAGGGTATGAATTATACATCTAGTTTAAAAATATATATTCTTCAACAATTATATCGATATAATTTGAAAAGTTTCGAGGGATGAGTCGCGAATTGCTACTTTTTGTGAGTGTGTTGAAAATGTCCGCAGGATCCGCCACTGATTGCTGGAGAAATTCCTACAAACTTTTGAATTAGTCCACATCTAGAGAGAGAGAGAGAGAGAGAGAGAGAGAGAGAGCACTCATTTTCAAACACTAAGTAGTGTTTAGCAAATAAAACAAGCCCATGATTTTACTGCACCAGGAATTAGACATGAGATTAATTCTACCATTTAAAAGTAAAAACTCTAGTTTATTGCTTCTACTTCTGTTGTATTAAAAATCTGTTAAAGTGCTTTTTGGAGAAGGACTTTTCAAATAAGCATGGCTCAATTTTTTTTTTCTTTTTAGTGCCCAATTTTTTTTCTTTTTTTTTAAATACAATTAGAAATAGTTCAACTGTAATGGAAATGAGGTTTTGATCCTTAATCTCTTCTTCCATATGTGTCCATCGCGTCAAACCCAATCTCACCACTCTTAATATCAGTGTTCATACCGGACTACAATCACCTCACCCCTCAATATATACTCCGCGTCTTCTTTCAAAGTCAGTCTGGCATCTTGGCATACGCCCTGCGTGCAACGGCAACTCTTTCTGAAACCTGAAAAAAAGCGGTAGAAATTACCAGTGAGGCCTATAATTATAACACGTGGTCTTAATATAGCAAAGTGAAAAAATCAATAAACACCGAAAGAAGCCCTGGGCAAAAAAGGGCCCGTGATACATTGGCCGTGAACAACAAAGCACGTGACTAATTGGAATGCGACGCGACACCGCGCGCGTCCGTTCAAAAAGCGGACGGCTATCTGATTGTCGCGATGTGGCACACCATCCATACGTAAGGCCCCTTTTTATATTTTTCAATGGGCCCCCATGCCGCTGGTGCGGCCCTATATATATACTATATATGTAGCCATGCATGCAGTACGATATGACATATCTCTAGCCATCTCGTTGAAGATATTTTTGACACTTTATAAGTTTTTTTTGCAATCTAGAACTACTCATTAACTCCTAATTTACGGAATTAGCTTTTCCCTTGAAATCAGCAAATGATCAAGAATTTTCCACGCTGTCATGCTCTCAGAGGCTGAAACCCTAACAAATTTTCTAGGAAT
>NW_017892742.1:0-2018 GCF_001540865.1 Ananas comosus | reverse complement strand
TTAAACCGAACTACCATTAACGTAGATTAACGTTTTACTACGTAGCATGTCACTACCCTTGAAACGTGATAAGCCAAAAACGTTACCAATTAACTTTTTCAAACGTATTAAAGTACAACCCAACCTAACAAGACAACTTGACATAAAATAATAAATAAAATATATAATCTAATACTTTATCTTTGGTATAAAACATTTGTGTTCCGTTCCCGTTTCAACCGTAAAAATTTTAAATGGGTAGTTGAAAAATGTAATAAGAAGTGATAAGATATTTTGTTTGGTTTATGTTAAAGTAGATAATGTTCCTTATTGTTGAAATGTTTGGTTTGTGTTAAAATGGAAATAAGAATTGATAGGGCCTTATCGTTCATATATTTTTAAATATGGATATTTTAAATATGGGCTTGGTTTGCCCCGGGATCACAGTATATGTGATGTAATTATGGCGAGTTATACAAGAAATTTGTGAATCTACGGTAAAAGATACAGTGGTTTGTGGGTAGCACAGGTAGAGAAAAGAAATCGTGATATCCTAGGTGCAAACATCTATACAGAGTTACAAGTTTGGAAAAAAAAAATAACAGAGAATTGAAGAAACAACATATTTATAATTGCTAGCTAGGAAAAAGTTAAAAAACAGATTTGGTGAAGCAAAGAAACCAAAGTAGAGAGTCAAGTGTTAACAATCATACTTAGTACACTAACTTTGAAAGCATATGTAAATTTGCAAAGTTACAGAAATGAAACAAATTATCACATCATCCCGAATATCGTCTCTTATCTATTATTCCATAGTTGCTCCGTAATCCTAGTACGAAGGATGTCGCCTCGGTGAGACTCATCTGGGCCAACTAAATGCACGGGATCATTGTCTTGGTCATCAGTGGATAATGGGTTCATCTGTAAGTTGAAGTATCTATCGGTTCCTTGGTGTCTCTTGATGAAATTGTGAATCACACAACATGCGATGGCGATACGACATTGCACTTTGTAGGGAAAAGGTGTTGCTTGTCGGAGCACCTTGAAGCGTCGTATGAGAATTCCAAATGCTTTCTCAATTACGTTTCTCAATTGAGCATGTCAATGATTATATAAATCTTTTGGTCCTCGATGCCTTCGGGCATGTGCATTAACATCGAATTGGCTTAAATGATATCGTTCCCCTCTATAAGGGGCAAGGAAACGGTCAGTGTTTGCATATCCTGAATCAACTAAATAGAATTTCCCTACAGAAATAAATATTTATTTAAAATGATGATAATGAATGAATCACACACTACCCATTAAATAAAAAATAATAGTATACCTTCTGGGACCGTAAAACCTCCGCTCTCGCAACACCATTGCAGTACTCTCATGTCTGCTGCAGAACCCTCCCATCCAGTGCACACAAAAAGGAATTGGTGGTCAAAGGAACATGCCGCCATCATATTTTGAGATGTAAATGCTTTTCGGCAACGATATCTTGGTTGCTTACTCTTTCGCACGACTACCGGTATATGTGTCCCATCGATCGCACCAATTGCATTCTGTAATTAATTAGTGAAAAGAGAATAAGTAATATAAAATATCTGTAGCTTGCATATGTATGAATTTTATACCATGTTTGGTTTGAAAATTCCTATAATACTTACCTTGAATGGATGAAAGATTGAATTATCTATTATTCTAGGGTGCACGCCAACATTACTTGCCGGTGGTTGGATGTACTCCTGTCTAAGAGCCACCACACCTCGCAGCACATTGTTAAAATGCCGACTAATTGTCTCTCCCGAATGTTGAAATGTTTCAGCGAGGACTTTGTTTGCCACACCATGGCCTATTCCAAATAAAAAAATACCAAGCTGCTCTTCAGCAGTTAAATGTCTAGTACTTTCAATAAAACCCCTCCCTACTAATTCAGCTCGAAGCCTAATGAACATAGTGTTTGTCATTCTAAAATATTGATAACCCCTGTCAGGATGCCCTCGCAATATGTCATGAATAAGTTGGTGGCCAGTGAATGGTCGTGTTCGACA
>NW_017892741.1:0-2025 GCF_001540865.1 Ananas comosus | reverse complement strand
ATGTCGTCGATGAACACCACGACAAACCTGTCTAAATAAGGCTTGAAAACACGGTTCATTAGATCCATAAAAGTTGCCGGGGCATTAGTAAGCCCAAACGGTATAACAGTAAACTCATAGTGTCCATACTGTGTTCTAAAAGCCGTCTTTGACACATCCTCAGGTCTGATCCTCAACTGGTGATATCCCGACTACAAGTCAATCTTGGAATATACACAAGATCCCTGGAGCTGATCAAATAGATCGTCGATCCTCGGCAATGGATACTTGTTCTTGATCGTGACTTTATTAAGTTCACGATAGTCCACACATAAGCGCAGTGATCCATCCTTCTTCTTCACAAATAAAATCGGTGCTCCCCAAGGTGACACACTCGGTCGCACAAAATCCTTGTTCAAAAGATCATGTAACTGTGCCTTCAGCTCCTTCAATTCTGCTGGTGCCATCCTATAGGGTGCCTTTGAGATCGGGGTAGTTCCGGAGACGAGATCTACCACAAACTCAATCTCCCTATCAGGAGGCATCCCTGGAATCTCCGCTGGAAACACATCTGTAAACTCCCGCACTACGAGGATATCCTCAATCCTAGGGGCGTCCGCATTGCCCCGCAACACGACAGTAGCCAAATAGGCTACGCAGCCTCTACTAATCAACTGCCTAGCTCGAGAGGAGCTAATCGTCATCGCAAACAGCGAACTTTGGCATCCTTGGTACACAACCTCCGCCTGCCCTGGCTCTCTAAAAGTCACCGTTCGATCCTTACAATCGATAGTGGCAAAATACTTAGTGAACCAATCCATGCCCAACACAACATCAAACTCCCCGAGTTTATGCAAGGCTAGCAAGTCTATGGGCATGATGCAATCTCCAACCCGAATAGGGCAGCTGGGGCAAAATTCCCGAATGTCCAAGGAATGATCGGGTACAACAACTCGTCCCGGGTGCAACAAGAATACAAGTGGGATGCCATGCAGATCGGCGAACAGCCGATCAATGAATGAATGCGATGCGCCGGTATCAAATAATGCTCTAACTCGAATGCCATGAAGTAAAATGATACCTGCGACCACATTCTCGGCTGTCGCCGCCTCCTCAGTCTGGGCCCCGTACAAGCGCCCGCTCGGGGCCTGTCGTGACCCCTCCGCCTGTCGCTGAACAGGTGGCCGTCCGGCGTGGTGATGCGCAGAAGATGTCCCCTAACTGGGACCCGGCGATGCTGGTGCAGATGCCGAAGATGGCGCTGGCAATGGGCTCCTCGGGCAGTCCGACTGGAAGTGGCCCTCCTGGCCACACAAGAAGCACCTGCCCCGGCTGCGTGAACACTGTCGGGGGTAATGGGTACCGCCACAGATCACGCAGCGGGGAGCCTGACGACGATCGGGTCCTCCTCGCTGAGTAGACTGGCCACGTCCTCGCGACTGGCTGCGGCTCCTGGGATGCCTCGGCGGCTTCCGTGAGTGCGTCTGGCTCGCACCCTCAGCCGTGGGCCTCTTGCCCTTCCCTTTCTCCAAGCTCTTGCAACGCTCCTGCAAATCCGCCGCTCCTGCCTCCACTATCAAAACTCGATCCACAACCTCCCGATAGGTCTGAAGGTTGGAAGACTCGTACCAGCTTAACATCGATTCGTTCCAACTTGACACTCTCGGGGCATAATAAAACAATAAAATTTAGTTTTTCAGTTTGTTCGTTTGAATGTGAAAAAGTACTCGTTGCAAAGTTAAACTGTTAGGGCGCAACTGAGTAGTCTAATGTTCTTCCGATTTTTGTTCTTGTGAACGTTGACACCGATTTGTTCGAAATTTACCGTACCCTTCTCGGAGGCGAGGTATTTAAGGGAAATATAGTCCATTTATTTTTATCACCTTTGCTTCCGGTTGAATGAGAAAAAGTGCTCGTTGCAAAGTTTATACTGTTAGGGGCGGCAAATGAGATCAGTCCCTTAATGTTGGTCCGATTTTTGTTCTTGTGAACGTTGACATCGATCGTTCCAACTTTACACCCTCTCGGGGCATAAATGAGAACAAA
>NW_017892740.1:0-2047 GCF_001540865.1 Ananas comosus | reverse complement strand
CGACTTGCTAGGTGGTCTACCTCTCGTTGTACTTTATTTTGGAGAGGTTGAGAGTTTTACCAGTGTACTAGAGACCACCATTTTTGTATTAGAGGCTGATACTGTATAACTTATGTTTACTTTTATGTATTAGTTATGTTCTATTACTATTAGTATAGATGTTAGAATTTTACTCGCTCTGATATCATTAGTTGCTTGTTACTTCACTTCTTTTATTTGTTCCATCTCTTGCTTTTACTTCCGCTTTTCTTGTAGACGCCTTATATGTGTAGACATATGGCGGGTCTGGGCACGCTACCGGGAGGGCCTCCGCCGGTCTCGGGGCGTGACAGTATGGACACTACGAGTTCACGGTCATGCCGTTTAGGCTTACCAACGCCCCGGCAGCATTCATGGATTTGATGAACCGTGTATTCAGGGCTTATTTAGATCCGTTTGTCGTGGTCTTTATAGACGACATCTTGGTCTACTCTCGTAGCGACGAGGAGCACGCAAAGCATTTGAGACTTGTGCTTTAAGTCCTTCGGGAGGAGAAGCTATATGCAAGATTAAAGAAATGTGACTTTTGGTTCCGAGAAGTTGCATTTCTAGGACATGTCATTTCTGAGGGAGGAATTTCTGTTGACCTGAGGAAAGTTGAGGCGATCCAGGATTGGCCTCGCCTGACTAGCGTGACGGAGGTTCGTAGCTTCGTGGCCTTAGTGGGCTATTATAGGCTGTTTGTGGAGGGATTCTTGAAGATTGTTATTCCACTTACCAGTCTGACTCAGAAGGGCACCAAGTTTATTTGGAGTGACGAGTGCGACCGGAGTTTTGGAGAGTTGAAGGAACGGTTAACTTCAACTCCGGTGCTCGCCCTACCGGTGCAAGGTGAAGACTTCGTGGTGTATAGCGACGCGTCCTATTTGGGTTTCGGGTGTGTTCTGATGCAAGGCGGGAAGGTGATCGCGTATGCATCCCGTCAGTTGAAGAGCTACGAGAAGAACTACCCTATCCACGACTTGGAGTTAGCCACGGTGGTATTTGCTCTCAAGTTGTGAAGGCACTACTTGTACGGCGCGCGTTGCGAGGTATATACTGAACACAAAAGTTTAAAATATTTGTTTACACAGAAGGGACTCAATATGAGGCAGCGGCGATGGTTGGAGCTGTTAAAGGATTACGGTGTTACAATCCTCTACCACCCCGGGAAGGCAAATGTAGTTGCGGATGCGCTTAGCAGGAAGTCAGTGGAGAACCTCACGTTGTGGGTTACAAACCAAGAGCCCTTGTGGAAGGAAATGGGGCGAATGGATCTCGAGGTTGTAGCTCCAGAGATTCCGACTATGCTATCTACTCTCGTTGTTCAACCGACTTTGTTGGTTTGGATCAAAAGTCTGCAACCCACGGACCTGAATCTCCAAAAAATGCGGCGCGACATTGAGGGTGGGCATGGCGGCGATTTCAGTATAGACGCCGACGGTGTACTTCGGTATCGAAACCGGTGGTGTGTACCGAAAAGTGAAGAAGTCCGCAAGTTGATTCTGCGAGAAGCACATTGGTCTCCCTATAGTGACCACCCGGGTGGCACCAAGATGTATCAGGATTTGAAGATACTCTATTGGTGGCCGGGAATGAAAGGTGATGTTGGGCTCTTTGTGGCACAATGCCTGGTATGTCAGCAAGTTAAGGCAGAGCGCCGATTTCCAGCGGGAAAGCTCCAAAGCCTATCTATTCTGTTTGGAAATGGGAGGATATATCTATGGATTTTGTGGTCGGATTGCCCCGTTCATCGGGTGGCCACGATGCGATTTGGGTAATTGTGGATTGCTTGACGAAATCGGCACATTTCCTACCGATCCACTGTAGCACACTGGACCTTTGCAAATTGCGAGGTTCGAGTGTTCGATTTGTATTCCGAATTTTTTTCCACACTTGGTGGAGGGCCATCGATAGTATACCGGCCTAAAAGTTCGATCTCGAGAGTTTTGACAGAGTCCTGAGAGTTTTTACTCTCGGGGACCGGTCCCTGATAGGAGAGACCGGTCCCCCAGTGAACAGTGCTGCG
>NW_017892739.1:0-2062 GCF_001540865.1 Ananas comosus | reverse complement strand
TATTAGCATGATAGTAACCCTTACTCAAAATGTCATGCATTTCATATACTTGTGATTATGGGCATAGTACATATTTTTCGACTTATTATGTCATTGTACTCTGCTTTGGATACTATCTTATCTATGCTATTTTCTTTTGCCCCATTGACCTAGATGGAGATCGGCAGATTGTGCGGCCGACATCCACTGGAACCTATGGAATATAGTTCTCACCCACTCATTACAGGCTGATGCGCGCGCCCGAGTGATTCGCAACAAAAGTATAACGCCCCAGACATAGATTAGTTAGTTTCTCTTATGCATTAGGTCTCATTTGTATCTAATGCTTTATAGTTTGGGAGAAGCCCACATATGTATTTGAGAAATGAGATGTATCATGGCAAAAATTAAATGAAAAGAATGCAAATTTATTAAATATTAGGAATCTCTTATTTCACGCTACTATGTCCAATCATGTCCAATAAGCGATGTTCAATGACAATGCTATTCTTTCATTTACCCAATCTTTGGCGAATCCCTTAGGTTCGCCCTCGCCTCACATATCCATCCCGCAGGGTACGGAGACTCAACTCGCTCTCGAACCCGGGATTTGTCTGCGGACATCAACTGTCACGCCCCGGGACCCAGCGGAAGCCCGCCCGGCACGTGTCCAGACCCGCCATATGTCTAAAACATACAAGGCGTTTACAACAAAACGATAAATAAAGTAATATGAAGAGAACATCTAGGAGTATCAGAGCAAGAATGTCTAGATGCTACAATAGGGGAAAAGAACATAAGCTAAAATCCACTATGTAAAAACATAAAGTAGTACAATAGGAATCTCCAAAATACAAGAGCTAAACAAGGTACATAGGTGGTCTCTATACATGGTACAAAACCTCTCTCTCACTATCAAACATAAGAAAGAGCAACCACCTAAGAAACGAACTCCCCACGAACTAGCTACGCGGCGCCCTTGCCGCGATCCCGTGCCTCCGCCGGTGCCGAAGGCTCTGAAAGAAACCATAAAACAGGGGGCGTGAGAACTATTAAATAATAGTTTTCAGTGGGCAATTACTGACTTCAGTGAAAAGCGCCACTAGGCCCAAAAGCTACCAAAGAGAGAGTAAGTACGAGTATAAACAAAAGCGAAAAAAAGAACAAGTATGTAACCATGAGTACTACTCTATCATGATATCTCTACTTAGCATGAATTGCATAAGTAATAAAATAACTACAACAAGTATGTACATGAGTGTGACTAACATGTATAAGCATGGATATACAACCAACATGATGTCCTCGATGCAAATAGTAAAGATGTCATTGTTTACTATTCTAGTCAATATCCACTTGTCACTTTAACTGTTTAAAGTTTAATCTTATAAGACCCACTCGAAGGCTGTCTGGCATGAAGACCCACCCGAAGGTTGTCTGGCCTGTAAGACCCACCCGTAGGCTGTGTAAGGAAGTGAATCCTCAAAGTCCAAGGATTGGACTTCATTTAGAATCGACTAATTGTCGAGTTGGTGTGCTTCGGAAAGTCCGAGAACATCAAAAACATCACAAGTGCATTAAGGACGGACCTGCGAGAGCTTGGAGTGAAATCTGCTTGAGAAGCAGATTTCATGCTCTCGGGGACCGGTCCCTCAGGGTGAGGACCGGTCCCCGTAGCCCAGTTTTCAGAGAAAGCTCTCGGGGACCGGTCCCTCAGTGTGGGGACCGGTTTCCGTACGCGCAGATTTTGGGCAGCTCTCGGGGACCGGTCTCTCCCCTCGAGGGGACCGGTCCCCGTATGCGAAAAGTGCCCAGCAAGGGCTTTTTCAGAAATTGGAAAGTTGAGGGGGCTGATTGCAAATTAGCCTTTATAAAGGCTTGGGGACCTCTCTCTCTCTCTTATTCCCTTATTTCTCTCCCTCTCCCACACTCATATTGCTCTCTCTCTCTCTAGGAGCAAGAGAAAGAGAAGAAGAAAGATGAGGAGAGGAAGGAGAAGAAGTAGAAGAAGAAGAAGACAAAGGTGGTGATCGTCTTCCTCATCTTCTTCCTCTTGTTGGAGTGGGCTTTTGAAGGTGAGCTT
>NW_017892738.1:0-2067 GCF_001540865.1 Ananas comosus | reverse complement strand
CCATTCATAACCAGACGCCAATCTCGAACCGCATCAAAACCAGCATGCAAGTATTCAATACCATCAGTCCGAGCCTGCATACCAAGAACAGAAGCAATAGTTTCAGGCGTAATTGTCAACTCGATGCCATGCACTGAGGTCTTAAAGATGAACGGTCCACCATCGGAATCTTCCAAATATCCCGCTCGCATATAGAATTCCCGAATTAATTCCAAACAATATCCAGTTTGTTCGGGAAAGTTGCTAATTTCATAGAGACCCCCGTTCTCAAATAAGTCTTGAAGACCAGGAACTCGGTCAATCAAGTTCTGAACTCCAACGTGGCGCTCACCAATACAATTCTTCGAAGAGTACATAGAGCGTCTCTTTGGATCAACGGTGCCTTCCTGAGTACTGCGACGAGGTAAATCAGCAGTAGGTTCACGAATTTCAATATCGCCAGTCTTCTTCTTACTACGAGAGTATGTCAATTTTCCCGTTCCTTTGCCCGTGGCTTTGCTCTGTCCTTTTTCCTTTTCTGTAACTACCTTTTCCTTCCCTTTCTTCTTTGTCGACACCACTTCTGTAGAGAGTGCTTCCCAATCCATCGACTCAGTTTCCGATTCTTCATCAGGAGCATATTCACTGCCGACATCCTCAACTGGTGGCTCGACATGTTGCTGAGTCGAAGTACGCTGGCGCTTACCACCACGACCACCACCAACCATGAGGAACACAAGCACAATTAAAAGTGAATACATTATGGTTTTCGAAAGAGATCCCTATTTCAACAAATTAAAGGAAAACATAGATATCATTCAGATTTTTAAAAAAATGATGAAATCTAGGGCCATATGAAAAAAAGGCAAAATGATGTATCAAGAGAATGAAGATAAACATAAGGAGATCGAGAATCACAAGGATATTCCAGAGATCAATGATTAGAAACACGATACCTAACAAAACCTCAGATCAAAACCACCAAAACACAATCTCGGAATGTATGTGCAAAAATAAAACCTAAAAAGAAAACTTACCAATCAAAGCAAAGAAAAATGGGAAGAAGCAGAGTAAACACCCTCTGGAACCCTAGACCAGTCGTGGGAAGAGTTTTAGACAAAACGATAAAGTAAGAGAGAGAGACCGGACCAACAATCGTATATAGGCACGGGCGGAGAGACTGGTCCTTCAAGACAGGGGACCGGTCCCCGTACCAAAAAAAATTTTCCTTTTTTTTTCATTTAAAAAAAATGATGTTCCAATGACATATAATATAAATTTTTAAATATGGCAAACAAAATCAATTTCAAAAATATTCAAAATGTCAATATTCGTTGAACAAATAGACGATTCAAATTCTAAATGGGTATAATGCTAAAATCCACACATCAATCAAGATCTAAAAATTAATTGTCTCGTATTGTCTTCATAATTGCTAAATAGAGGAATAAAAAGATCCCATAATCATGAAATTAAGATAAGATGATCAAATTGAGTTATGCACCAAATTCGACAAGGAAATGGCTCTTTGAGCATCTTTTCACTATCCACCTTATATCACCTGGGAGATGTATTGTAAGTAACTCATGCTTTATCATCTCCAAAGCACCTTTTTAAACCCTTTTTTTTTTAATATATATATATATCACCGGACATTGTTGGCTTCTTTATCAATTGAGATGCTTTAAACAAACATGTGGTAGCTGCACACACGTACCGGACGACCGGAGTGGTAGCTCTTTCCTCCATGTGGTGGTAGTTTTCACACTCCCATGAGGGATGTAACTCTTTCCACATCTTTTGACATTCTAATTTAATTCCAGGAAAAACTCCCCCTAACTAAGTGCAACCCTCAAGTTGACGATGTTATTACAAGTTCACAAATAGGAAAATCTTTATTCATATCAAAGCTCATAATCCAACAAGACAAAGATAATGTTTAAAGTTCAAAAACGAGGTGTTGAATTTAGCAAATTATACTAAAATAGAATTTAAATGAATCTATCTTTTCAAAAATATGACACAGAGAATAAAAATGATATTGACCAAGCTATCCACATTATAAAATAATGAAAATCATGTCATGGA
>NW_017892737.1:0-2076 GCF_001540865.1 Ananas comosus | reverse complement strand
TTGGATGATATTTAATTTTAACGGATTGTTTACTTAAAGGATTTTTATTAGTATTTTTTTGTTTCTAGAGGGGTATTTTTTATTATACTTTCAACTTTAGAGAGACTTTATAGTCTTAGTTCCAGTGAAGTATTGGTAACATTATTCCCTTTAATATATCTCATGTGTTTAAGTTAACCATTTATTTTTTAAATAATTTATTTTTACTTGGAAAAATTGCAACTCATACGGAATCAAATGGCACAAAGGCTGATAAAGAAAGCAAAGTTTTAACACACCATATGCGAACAATAATTAAAATAAAGTTAAATCATTGAAATAAAAGATTTTTTTTTTATAAAAACAAAAATCAAGGTTTCACAGGTTAAATTGTCATTTTCCAAGTTCGCTTTTTTCAAACCAAGTAACCAACCAGTGTACTCCACGAACTAGAGCAATTCATGCTTTCTCCGCCAACGCTCAACCACCTTCACACCAATTGGCGTGAACCGTAGTTTTATTACACCCCCCAGCTTTATTAGAGAACCAAATAATAAATAAATTTATACAGCAGTAGATAGAATAAATTGAAAGGGGCAAACATTACACAACGCATGTGCAAATCTTCGAACACCAAAAATACAAAAAATATAAATTTCGTAAGGTAACAAAAGAAGAAAATTAACAACTCATACATAAAAAAGCCTGTTGAGGTCCTATCCATCACAGCATATCATCTATTTTTTTAAATTTTTTATTCCACCCTAGTTGTTTAAAAAAATATTATAATTATACTCTTCTTTTTTTTTTTTTTTTCTCCAAAGAAGAGATTTAATTAGTTCGTGATATAGACCATACAATTTAGCTGCTGCAGACATGAAACACCTCTTACCCAGCAATTCAAGTATGGAAGTATTTAATTGGTCCGGTCTACAGATGACGTGCTAGACGCGGTCCACGAAATAACGCGACCAAAATCCGCCAAAGAACGAACGTACGTACTCAGCACAAAAACACTGGGCCCCACTAAAACAGTGACAGAGCGTCTCCCCGGCGTTTATTCCCGTTTACGCTCTGTTCCTGCTGTACCCGTACCTGTTCCCGCGTCCTCCATCACAACCAAACCCACCGACCCCCGCCCCCACCTCCCCTCGCCTCCCTCCGCCACGTGTCCCCATTCCCCTTCCCGTTCCCTCCGCCCCGATGCGAATCTCTTCAACCCCCGATCGCCCGCATAATCCCTCGCGTGCGAACGCGCGGAGCATCCTCCGACCACCACCACCACCTCCTCCTCCTCCTCCTCCTCAACCTCCGCCATCTTCGTATCTCCGCAACCGAGCGCCGCCGCAAGCGCCGCCCAGCACCCGCCGCCTCGCGCCGCCGGTCGCCGCGGCCGCCGCTCGCGGTCGGACAGCACCTTCCCGAAGCACGAGACCTCCGGCGACCCCGGATCGGCCCCCGCCCCCGCCTCCGCCGCCCTGGGGATGATCCGCCCCTGCGGCCTCGGCTGCGGCTGCGGCTGCTGCTGCGGCTGCGGGGGCTGCGGGGGCTGCGGGGGGGTCGGCCTCCGCCGCCGCGGGACGAACCTTCCAGGTAAGGCGATGATGGGGGTCTTCTTCGCGTTGCTGGCATTCGTGCGTGCTCTAGGGTTAGGGTTAGGGTTAGGGTTAGAGTTAGGATTAGGGTTCGAGTGGTTGGACTTGGGGTTGGTGTTCCCCTTGGTGGAGTCGTCCCGCTCGTATACCGCGTTTAGGCTCGCCCAGTCGATCCCCTCCCCGCCGATCGGGACCTCGATCGACTCCGGGGGGAGGTCGGGGTCCTCGGCCTCCGCCTCCGCCGCCGTTAGCGGTGGCGGTGGATCCGGCCGATCCTCGTCGCCGTCGTCGTCGTCGTCGGCGGCGGCGGCGTCAATGAGAGTCTCGCAGGCGACCTTCCGGTCGCTGCCGCCGCAGGCGAGGGTTTCGAGATCCACCTGGGGCATCGTTCAGAGAGAGAGAGAGAGAGAGAGAGAGAGAGAGAGAGCTAGAGAGAGAGAGAGAGTTGGAGAGGGAGTTGGGGAGAGGGAGAGAGGCTAGAGAGAGAGAGAGAGAGAGAGAG
>NW_017892736.1:0-2086 GCF_001540865.1 Ananas comosus | reverse complement strand
CCGGCGTGAGCAGGCGGCGGCCGCGGGGGCGGCGGCCTCGTGGGACAGTTGGCACCACTCGGGTACGAGAGGAGCCCAACATGTTTGGCCAGGCGGAGCCGGTGCTCACACCGAACGGCGGTGGAAGACGGCGGCGGCGGTGCAGGACCAAACCGAGCCCGCGCGGGTTCATTGCGGGCTCCAAAATTGGCTGTGGCCATGGCGGCGGTCGGAGAAAGGTCGGGGCGTCGGCGGCACCTCGCCGGAGGTGGAGGAAGGGCAAATCGACCGGCGGGGAACGGCGGCGGCACGCGGAGGCAGAGCTAGCCCCGGCTCGGCCCGCACTCGGTCTATGCGGACGCAGAGAGGGAGAGCGGCGGCCGGCGGTGACGGGAGCGGCGGCGATGGCGCGCGAGGGCACGCCGGAGGCCAGACGAGGGCGGCGGGACCGAGGGTGGGCAACGGCGCGCGGGCCACAACTAGGGCTGCGCTCGGTCTCGGTCGGGTCTGGCTGGCCGCGCAGAGCGAGGAGGGTGCGGGCGGCGCGGTGTACGACGGAGGCCGGCGGGAATCGGCACCGGAGGTAGCCTTCTGCCATAGGTGAAGGATCCTCGGGGCTTCGCGCACTTCCCTGCGTACTCAGGCCGAGAGGGTGGTGGATCGGTTTAAAGAGAAAGATGGAGAGGTGGCCGGGGTGGCTTTTCCGGCGACCGGGGCTGCTCGCCGGCGGCCGAGGCGCGTGCGGCGGGGTCGGGGAGGGGTGCAGGTGACGGCTGGGCCGCAGTTGGAGGAAGATGGAGGCCAACAGTTAGGGTTTCCTCGTGAAACCCTAGTGCAACCACTATACATATATGTGCAATTTGCAAAATAGTCCTCCTAGAGGTAATATTCTCAGTCAAGTCCCTCACAGCGCGCGTATTTTACACATACGCACCTCCACGTCCGATCTCACGCGATTCGGCACATGAAATATGAGGGTTTCGCGCGAAATACCAAAAATGCCGCTTTGACCTCTTAGCGAAAACTTTGTAATTGCCGGAGATCCGTCCGTCGGATTTTCGATCCGACTGGACTATCGCGTTCAGCACGTCGGGGGCATCAAAACGTCAATCTTGTTTCATTAGGTTTGGTCGCTGATTTGCAACAAACCCATCCCCTCTCCAACTATTCCATATATTACACACATAAACCTATGCGTAAACCCAAAAACCGTAAATTCAAATCCGAATATGGACTCCCTACCTCCAGTAGATACTAGAAACATCTCTCACCCAACCCCAAGTCACAGGCACAAAGCACGAGGAGCTTTATAATGCAAGGATAGCAAAGAGCGAAAACCTTCTTTTTGATAAAACTCCTTTTTTCTCAAAAATCGTGCATTAGATCTGAAATCCGTCAGTGCCATTGGGTTCAGAATAGTCGAGCCATTCGAAATGAGCTATTGGAGTCCTATGTTTGGAGTCCAATAGGCATCAAAACCCTTCTCTACTCACTGGCTCCTCCGAAAAGCCGGAGTTACTATTCACTTTAAGTCATCGGTCCTGGTCGTATAACTTCTCCATTCTAGCTTATTTTCTCCTGAAACTTGACGAGTGCTTATATAATTAAATTACACACAGAAACATCGTCAACAGAGAGTTTAGCTGCACTGCCAAAATCTCAGTCCTTACAAATGGAGATGGAGAAATTTTAGTTATGAGTTCGAAACTAGCATGAGAAGAGAGGAAGAGAAAGAAGAAGAAGAAGAAGAGTTCCCATTGCTAGGATTTTGATTGAGAGAAAAAAGCATAATATAAGAAAGTTGAACTTTGCAGGGATATATTTGCAATTCACTATGTTTGCAGGGACCTATATGCAATTAACCCTAATTTTTTATCTATTTGATTCTCCACCTCACGCTTATAAATTTTGAATCTACTCAAAACTTCATCTTTAGACTTAACCAAGTCACAAAACACTTACTTCCACCTCCACTAGGTCTACTTCCATCACAAATATCACCATGCACAAGTTCTAAATTATCACAATCTCTATTTACCGATTTTAAAGTTTCCTTGGCTCCTTAGCTTGCACATAGATTTCACATCTATGATTAGATAAATTAGAT
>NW_017892735.1:1131-2087 GCF_001540865.1 Ananas comosus | reverse complement strand
CTCCTCTTATTGCATTGTTTCTCCTCTTGTTGCACTATTTCTCCTATTGTTTACACAGAAATGGTGCAACAAGAGGAGAAACAGTGCAACAAGAGTAGAAACAGTAGATATATCTATTAAAACAGTGTAGTTTCTCTTCTTGTTGCACTATTTCTTCTCTTGTTTACACAAAAATGGTGCAACAAGAGGAGAAACAGTATATATATCTCTTAAAACAGTACAGTTTCTCCTCTTGTTGCACTGTTTTTACTCTTGTTGCACTATTTCTTCTCTTGTTTACACAGAAATGGTGCAACAAGAGGAGAAAAGTCCAACAAGAGGAGAAACAGTATAAATATCTCTTAAAAGGGTGCAGTTTAAGATAAAAAACAGTATAACAAGAGGATAAATGGTGCAATAAGAGGATAAATGGTGCAACAAGAGGAGAAACAGTGCAACTTTTGTTTAAAGAGTGTAACTTTCATCTTAATGGATGCAGTTTACATCTGAAAGAGTGTAATAAGAAGAGAAACAGTGTAAATATCTCTCAAAGAGTGTAATTTTCGTTTAAAGAGTGTAGTTTTTATCTTAAAGCTGCAGTTTACATCTTAAGTAGTGCAACTTATAATTTTTTTTGCAGTTAACGATGCAATTTATGTTCATCATTCTTTTTATATAATTTTTTATCTTTATTTTTTTTTTCTGTTTTTTCTATAACTTTTTTTTGTCACCCCCAACAGCCACGGTGCCGGCGACGACGCCGCTAAGAACCCCCGCTCCGAGCCTGTAGCGCCGCAGTGACCTCCACGATGTCGACGTCGGCGCCGGCGAAGATGCATCATCGTCGGAGGCGGCAGAGAATGAGGGAGAGGGAGAGATGAGAAGGGCGGGGAAGGACGAGAGAGACGTCGTCGTCGGAGACGGTGGAGAAGAGTCGGAGAAGAAAAGAAAAGAAAAAAGCAAAAAAAAAAAAAGTC
>NW_017892735.1:0-1106 GCF_001540865.1 Ananas comosus | reverse complement strand
TATATTATTAAATTCAAACGGTAGGTGGATTAATGAGATATTTGAGAAATTCACGAGTATTACGTTGCGAAAGAATTGGCGGATGCAGATATTAGGCGTGAGAAGGAAAATATTTGAGAAACGCGTAGACAGAAAATATGATATAAATGCGAGGGTAATATTGTCACAAAAAGTAACATATACTTTTATTTTCAATCATTAGATAAAATCTAATAGAAAAAAATTAATATCTTAGAAAAAAATTAATATCTTTTACTATATTATTAAAAATCAGCTATAATGAAAGAAATTTTATTTCAAAGTCACCTATAATTATGTTGAGATATTTGAGAAATTCATGAATATTACGTTGCGAATTGGCGGGTGTGGATATTACGCATGAGAAGAAAAATATTTATCTTTATTTGGGAATAAATTATTACTTAGTTAATTATTTGAAATAATTGGTTGAAAATTACTGGACATAAAAATATTAGTAAAAAAGGATAGAGGCATTTTTGGAAAGAGGAAAAAATTTAAAACTTATGCTTTTATAAGTAGGATAGATATAGATATTGCATGCCACTTCCCTACTATAGATAGTGGATTAATGAGATATTTGAGAAATTCACGGATATTACGTTGCAAAAAAATTGGCGGGTGCGAATATTATGCGTGAGAAGGAAAATATTTGAGAAACGCGTAGATAGAAAATATGATATAAATGCGAGGGTAATATTGTCACAAAAAGTAACATATACTTTTATTTTCAATCATTAGATAAAATCTAATAGAAAAAAATTAATATCTTAGAAAAAAATTAATATCTTTTACTATATTATTAAAAATCAGCTATAATGAAGGAGATTTTATTTCAAAGTCACCTATAATTATGTTGAGATATTTGAGAAATTCACGGATATTACGTTGCGAAAGAATTGGCGGGTGCGGATATTACGCATGAGAAGGAAAATATTTATCTTTATTTGGAAATAAATTATTACTTAGTTAATTATTTGAAATGATTGGTTGAAAATTACTGGACATAAAAATATTAGTAAAAAAAGATAGAGGCATTTTTGGAAAGAGGAAAAAATTCAAAACTCACGCTTTTATAAGTAGTATAG
>NW_017892734.1:0-2089 GCF_001540865.1 Ananas comosus | reverse complement strand
GTTGAAGCGGCGCACGTGGACCGCGACGCCAAGTTTAGTAGCTCTACGGTACTACCACAAGGTGGGTGGTGACCATCCCGAAGCAATCGGGCTACCTTCTATGTCTAAGTGTAATATTGATCTATTTGCATATTGTGCATATTCATATAGGGCTAGAGATAGATATTATTGCTTATACTTGCATGCTAGTAGCTCAATGTATCTTGCTTGGTTGGTTCATGATCTAGTATGCATGATGATTATTTGATAAAGAACCTAGACCCTATATGAGATGATTAATGCTTATGTTGCTAAAGAACTAGTATGATGTAACTAGTGTGGAAAATGAGTCTAAATGACGAGTAGCATCTAGTTAGAAAACTATGACGAGTGACATATGATGGTTGATGACCTTGATATTAGAACATTAGTGTAGTTGAGACACTATGAGATTGGGTACAAGTATACCTCGATTCTATGATGAGATTACCCTAGTGGGTAGGTTGCTGTTGTTCGTGAGTTGATCATGCTCACATAGCCTGTCTGCGATTGGAGGGGTCGCTCCCCACAAGCTGTGCACTCCGGAGGTTGGTCACTAGAGAGACAGTCAGTGTGCTGTCTGGACGGTCAGTGTGCTGTCCACAGGCGGTCTCGGGGAATAGTTCAGTGAGACTTTCCCTATGAGATTTACACGTGAGTTATCCTTGTGGACCACGAGTTCACCTTGAGATTTGGTTACCTATTGAGTCATACTCATTATTATTGCTCATGATAGCTAGCTTTCATAGTTGTTGTTGTTGTTCATAGTTGCTTACCTACCCAGCTTTATTTATTGTTCATGCATTCATGATTTCAGATTGAGGCATAGCTTGATATAGTTGTTTACATACCTGCTTTCAGTTCAGCTTAGCTTTCTTTATATTGCATATATATATCTCTCTATGCCTATTTAAGACCTAGTGGGTAGATCGGCGGAGTCGGCGGCCAAACCCACTAGGAACTATTCGTAGTTCTCACACCCCTTGTTGCAGGTGCTAGTTCGAGTGTCCCGTCCGAGCGGGAGGATCGCGGCAAGGGCTTAGCGCCCTAGCAGTATCAGTTGATAGCTTACTTTCCTACTTGCATTAGTTCACCCTGCTTTTACATTTTGAGAGTAGTTGTTGTATAGGGTGAGGTTTTGGAGAGTATATGATGTATCTTCATTTTGGAAAAGAATGCAAGTTGTATTAAATGGTTAAACTTTAAATGATATCGAACGAGGTTTAATATTTCAATTATGTCTCAAATAGTTAAGTTTCTCTCTTTTGTATACTTGTATGCTATTACTTGTATCGCTTGCTCTTTGTTGTTACATAGCATTGTTTGTGCTCTCGATTATCATTGTTTAATTGTGTATGAATTCAAGTTGTATTCCTGGGGACTTGTTGTACACAATCTTGTTGTTGCTTAGCCTTGGGCGGGCAGGGGAGACTCTGTCCGTCCGGCATCATGCCCGCCGCCCTCGAACCGGACCAAATTGGTACCGTTTTCGGGTGGTGCGGTCGGGGGCGTGACACCACCTGTTTAGGTGCCTTTGGCGGGGACAGTTTTTCCCGCAATGGTTGAGGGAGCAGAGCGGGACCGACTTATGGAGCACCTCAATGAGTTCAGGAGGTGCAGCCCCCGGATCTTTGACGGCGAGAAGGTCGACCACTAAATCATGAAAAAGTGGTTGATGCACATGGAGAATGTCACGCCCCGAGATCGCTACCAATTTGGTCCGGCCCGGGCGCGTCGAACAGACGCCGAACGGACAGGACCTACCCCGTCCGCCCAAGGCTAACCAACAGATCATGTATAAGAATTTACCCAGGAATCAATTCATAAATACATGATCAAAAGCACCACCAGTGCAACAAGACGAGAGCAAGATACAAGTATAAAACATATACAAGTACATAAAGAGAGAAGAGCTATCTATTACATTCATTTGACTTAATACATTCAATTACATCTTTTACATTCTTCCAAAATATAAATACAATCACTCCACCTCACTCTATATAACATCTACTCTCAAATACAGAAAAGGGTGATGGCTAATACAAAAGGGAGGTAGCTAATGCGACTA
>NW_017892733.1:0-2089 GCF_001540865.1 Ananas comosus | reverse complement strand
GAAATTCTGTCCGTTCGGCGTCTGTTTGACGTGCTCGGGTCGGGCCAAATTGGCATCGGTCCCGGGGCGTGACAGTGCCGCTCTCCCATTTATTGGAGTGACGTGGGCGAGCGAACGGAATTTGGCCCAGATGTGTTGCGGGAGGCGGAAGAAAAGGTCTGCCTTGCTCGCAAACGGCTACTCACGGCGCAGTCTCGACAACAGAGTTACGCGGATAGGCGCCGACGGGATTTGGAATTCGCGGTGGGCGACCGTGTCTTTTTGAAAGTCTCGCCTATGAGGGGTGTAAGGCGATTTGGAGTTCGGGGAAAATTGAGTCCCCGATACATTGGCCCCTATGAGATCCTGGAGCGGATTGGGACGGTGGCTTATCGGCTCGCGCTGTCGCCGAAACTTGCGGATGTGCACAACGTATTCCACGTCTCCAATCTTCGCAAATACATTCCTGATTCCGAGCATGCGATGTTGTATGAACCGCCGGAGCTTCAGGAGGACCTGAGCTATGAGGAGTTTCTGGTGGCGATTACCGCTCGTGAGGTGCGCAAGTTAAGAAATCGGAAAATTCCTTATGTTCGAGTCCGGTGGAGCAATCATGACGATCGCGAAGCCACCTGGGAGCTCGAGGAGGAGATGAAGGCGAATCATCCTCACTTGTTTGAGGATTAAATCGAGGTACGAGCTTAGGAATTGAGGGTCTAATTAAGTCTTGTAATATTGAGTTCGTTTCGAGGACGAAACTCTTTTAAGGTCGGGAGGATGTAAGGAAGTGAATCCTCGAAATCCGAGGATTTGGCTCCGAATGGAATCGACTGTTTGTCGAGTGTGTAGGCTTCGGAGAGCCCGAAGGTGATTATAATGCATAAAGTGCATTAAGGAAGGGTCCACGAGAGCACCAGTGCAAAATCTGCACTGGAGCAGAAATGCTCTTGGGGATCGGTCCCTGGCGGGGAGGGACCGGTTCCATCATGCTGGGCTGCGGGGGTCTCTGATGAGACCGGTCCCTGGCAAGCAGGGACCGGTTCTCGAACGTTGGCCCAGCGAGATTAGCCGAAATTTGGCTAAGTCCCGAAAATTCAGCTCTCGGGAATCGGTCTCTCGGGCAAGGACCGGTCTCCCGGGGACCGGTCTCTCAGGTAAGAACCGGTTCCCGAACGCGAAAACTCCTCTGCTCGAGATGGTAGCTCTCGGGGACCGGTCTCCCCAAGTTGGGATCGGTCCCTCACTGCGAAAATGCCTAGAGAGGGCTGGATCAGAGGATGAAAAGTTGAGGGGGCTATCTGCAAAATAGCCTTTAATAGAGGTGGGGGACCCCTCTCTTTCCCTCATTGCTCTCTAACTCTCTCTCTCTCTCTCTTTCCCTCTCTCTCTCTAGGAAGAAAAGAAGGAGAAGAAGAAGGAGAAGGAGAAGAAGAAGGAGAAGAAGAAGGAGAAGAAAGAAAGGAAGGGAAAGGAGAAGAAGTGGAAGGAGAAGTCCAAGAAGAAGAAGAAGGTCTTCTTCCCTCTCTCCTTCAAGCCAGAGCAAGCTTGGAGCTTGGCTTAGAGGTAAGCTCCTGTAGCACACTAGACCTTTGCAAATTGCGAGGTTCGAGTGTTCGATTTGTATTCCGAACTTTTCCACACTTGGTGGAGGGCCGTCGATGGTATACCGGCCTAAAAGTTTGATCTCGAGAGTTTTGGCAGAGTCCTGAGAGTTTTTACTCTCGGGGACCGGTCCATGATAGAAGAGACCGGTCCCCCAGTGAACAGTGCTGCGTAGCCGGCGAGGCAACCGGTCCCTGGCAGTTGAGACCGGTCCCCGAGCGCGTCTACGCGGGGAGAGACCGGTCCCGCACAGGGAGAGACCGGTTCCCGAATGTTGGATTTTCGGGGGCAGGCTGAGAGACCGGTCCCAGGTCGGGGAGACCGCTCCCTCCGGGCGAAAACTGCCCAGACCGGGCTGATGTGATTTTGGATTTTTGAGGGGCTTATTAGGATCTTGTTACTTTAGAGCCTATAGAGAGCCTTTCTTCTCTCTCTTTCCCTCATTTCTCTCAACCCCTTGCATTCTAGAGAGAGAAGAAGAGAGGGAGAAGAAGAAGAAGAAGAAGAA
>NW_017892732.1:0-2089 GCF_001540865.1 Ananas comosus | reverse complement strand
GAAGTAGAATCATCCCAAGTTTTTGCTTGCAAAGCCTTTTGTCTATAAGTCTTCTTAGAAGGACAATCCGTTGCAATGTGACCGTAGCCTTTACATTTGTAGCATGGATTTCCCCTTCAAATTCGTCTTTTTCATTCGAAAACTTTGCAAGTTTTTTATCCTTAGATTTTAAATTAGAAGAATGCTTAGAAGAGGATTTAAGCTTCGAAGATGAAGGTTTATTCAATTTGCTCTTTCGGAAATTCCGGCGAAACTTCTTCGTGAGAAGCGCAAGTTGATGTTCGAAATCGGCAAGCGAAACATCTCCGTCAGAATCTGAGTCGTCTTCTTCTTTCTTTGTTGATTTGAGTGCAACCCCTGTGCTTTTAGAAAAAGACTTGGAAGAAAATGGGTTAGTAGGAAAAGTCATCTCATACGTTTGTAAAGCGCCTACTAACTCTTCGACTTTCATCTCGTCCGGATGCTTAACGGTTTCGATCGCGGCAACCTTTGCCCGAAAGCGTTCCGGAAGAGTTCGAAGAATATTTCTAACAACTTTAGCATCCGGAATTTCTCTCCCAAGTTAGCGCATGTATTGACTACGTCTTGTAGACGCGTATAGTACTCGGTAAATGTCTCGTTTTCTTCCATAAAAATTGAGTCAAATTTGCTTGTTAGCATTTGTAATTTTTGAACCTTTACTAAGCTTGTTCCTTCATGCGTAACTTGTAGAGTATCCCAAATTTCCTTTGCCGTTTCACATGCCGAAATACGAGTAAACTCCGTTTGCGATAAAGCATTGAATAAAGCATTAATTCCTTTACCGTTAAACGAAGATGACTCGTTTTCATCTTTTGTCCACTTGTTCCGCGGTTTAGAGACGGTAGCACCATCGACAACTTCGGTAGGATGTTTCCATCCGAATTTAATAGCTTTCCACACCCGCTCATTGATTGCGATTAGAAAAGCTCTCATGCGAACTTTCCAATAGGCATAATTCGTGCCGTCAAAGAGCGGTGGTCGATTAATGTTACCACATTCGGCCATTAGATAACAATTTATCTAGATTCCGCTCTGATACCAATTGTAAGTTTTGGGGTGCCCAAGGATCTATCTAGATTGTATCTAACACCTAGAGGGGGGTGAATAGGTGTAATAACCAAAAACCACAAATCTCAATACGATAAAAATAAATGCGAAAAATACAAAAATCACACCGAGATTTACGTGGAAAAACTCCAACTTGGAGTAAAAAATCCATGGGACCAACACGCGAAAAAATAATTCACTAAGAGAAAAGATTACAAGGTGATTACCGACTCTACGGACTCGACCACTCTTAACCTCCTATGAATCTTATGCAATCCTCCGGGTTGTCCACGCCCTCACGTTCGAATCCACGAACGCCATGTTCCGAATCCACGAAACGCCTCCATTCCGAATCCACGAAGCTCACGATCTGAATCCATGAACCGCCGTCAATCACGCCGAATCCACGATGCCGTCATGAAGAACATCATTTGTAGGGTGATCCTTCGCTTAGAGTATCGATGAAACCAGAGAAGAAAACTCCAAGCGAAGCGAAGATCAAATCGACATATAGATATGAAATTCCAATATCTCGATTTGACCTAAAAGAGGCTAATATGTAGAAAATAGGTTTTAGATGAAATCCGAGCCTCTATGGTTTCTCAAACATGTATTTTCGTGATGCTTAATTTGTTAGAGAACCCTAATAGCTTATTTATAGACTTTAGAATCAATTGGAGTCGGATTAGAAAGTTTTTTCGAAAATTACATTGTGTACCAGTACACTTTAAGCTGTTACCGGTTACACGATGACGGAAGAGAAAACTTGCGTAAAGCTGTAACCGGTGACAAGTCACTTGCTGTACTGGAACAAAATGTGTACCAGTACATTTCCGATGTTGTACCGGTACACTTTGCAAAAACCTATTTTTTGCACGGTTTCGGGTTTTGCAAAGTACCAACGCACTTTCTAATCCAGTAAACTCTAGTATTATGATTCTAATGCCTACAAACTAAGTATGAATCACCATAACATGAATTAAAAGCTTGAGTATTCTATAGTGTCACCTAAATAGCTTGG
>NW_017892731.1:0-2098 GCF_001540865.1 Ananas comosus | reverse complement strand
GAAACGAGCTATTGGACTGATATGAACGGAGTCCGATACGCACCAGAAGCCAACTCTACTCTGTGGCTTCTCCGGAAAACCGAAGTTACTATTCACTTAAGTGAAAACTAAAAAATCGCGTATCTTCTCCATTTTAGCTCAGTTTCTCCTGAAACTTGACGAGTGCTTATATAATTAAATTACACACATAAACATCATCAACAGAGAGTTTAGTTGCACTGTCAAAAATCTCAGTCCTTACATCGTGCGCAAAAACCCTTTATCGGGTCTGGCGGAGGGACCGATCTCTCCTGCCTGGGACCGGTCCCAGAGCCTGAATTAGTAAAAAATTTTAAATAGAAGCCCGATAAATCCGGAAAAATTATAAGTCATTCCACAATGTGCAATCAACACAAATAACCAATTTCTATCCTAAAAAACTTTAAATAAAATTTCATAAATAGATTTTGAAAAATCAATTTCAAGGAAAGTCAATTTGGCAAAATTGTTGACCCGATAATCAATAAAAATTCCAGATACATATAAAATAAAGTTCTACACATCATGCAAGAGCTAGAAATTAATTGTATCGATTTATCATCATATTTGTTAAAGAAAATGTATAAATAATTCTCAGAATCGTGAAATTGAAATAATATGTTCAAATTGAGTTATGCACAATGTTCGAGACAGGAGTGGCTCTTTGAGCATCTTCTTCTTTTTTTTTTATTACCATTCCACCTTATATCACTTCTTGAGCATTTTTCTTTTTATCTCTGAAAGGTACTTTCCTTTTGTCGTAGAGATATACGTTAATCAACATATGGTAGCTGCACACACTGACCGGACGACTGGGGTGGTAGCTCTTTCCTCCATGTGGTGGTAGTTTTCACACTCCCAGCAGGGATGTAACTCTTTCCACATCTTGAATTTCAGAAATTTTCATTACCAAAATCGGAAAGACTCCCCCTAACTTAGTGCAACCCTCAAGTCAAAAATATTATTGCAATTTCAAAAACAGAGAAAGAATTATTCATCTTATAACAAATAATCAAACAAACAATTGCAACATTCAAAGTTCAAAACATGAGGTGTTGAATTTGATTTAGTATGCTAAACAGAATTTCAACGATTTGATCGTTCAAAAATTATGACAAAAGAGAACAACCTTGACAGTGATCAATCAAAAAACAAATATGAAATAATTAAAGTTACGGACTGATTCATCTCCCAAAAGTAGCAACATTATTCAAGAAGTTCAATCATCTCTCAAGCACAATCAGGAAATACCGGAAACCATTCACAAAAAAAACAAAAAAACAACATGCACATGATCTATGGCCCAATAGAATATATCTAGATTAAAGGATTCATACCAATCGCTTTTCTTAAATACAGAAAACGTTTTTGATCCAAAGGTTTGGTTAAAATATCTGCAAGTTGATTTTCAGTCGAAATATAATCAAGTTGTAGGATGCTTGATTCAACCAGTTCTCTTAAAAAGTGATATCTTATTTCAATATGTTTTGTTCGTGAATGTAAAACAGGATTTTTAGAAATATTTATTGCACTTGTGTTGTCACAAAGAATAGTAAGAGTGGTGGAAGGGATCCGATAGTCGCTCAGTAAACTCTTCATCCAGATCAATTGAGTAGAGCAACTCCCGACCGCAATGTATTCAGCTTCAGCAGTGGAAAGAGCAATGCAGTTTTGTTTCTTACTATGCCAGGCAACCAGACAGTGTCCAATGTAGAAACAAGCTCCACTAGTACTTTTCCGATCATCTGTAGAGCCTGCCCAGTCAGCGTCTGAATAGCCGATTAGATCAAGAGATGTTCCCATAGGATACCAGAGACCATACGTAGTTGTACCTTTAACGTATCGAATGATCCTTTTAACCGCTTTCAGATGGACTTTCTTAGGATTAGCTTGATAGCAAGCACAAATTCCAACACTAAAAGCGATATCTGGCCTGCACGCAGTCAAGTACAGTAGGCTCCCAATCATGCTTCGGTATTGTTTCTCATCTACGCTCTGTCCTTCCGAATTCACTCCAAGTCCTTTGTTACTTGTACCCATTGGAGTGTCAAAACCCTTTGCACTGTCCAATCCAAATTTC
>NW_017892730.1:0-2100 GCF_001540865.1 Ananas comosus | reverse complement strand
ATTGTGGACATTATGATAGTTGGAGACTTTTACTTCATGCATAGTTGCTTTCACACTTATTCTATTTATACTAAGTAGAGATATCATGTTGTAGTAAGTTACATTTTTACTTGCCTTTCGCTTTCCTACCTCTATAGTCACTGACATCTATTGTAACTTTGGGCCTTGTGGTGCATTCACTGAAGTCAGTAATTGCCCACTGGGAACTATTTTTAATAGTTCTCACGCCCCTGTTTTATGGTTTCCTTTTCAGAGCCTTCGGCACCGGCGGAGGCACGGGATCGCGGCAAGGGGATCGCTTAGCTAGATAGCGATGAGCGGTACTTTGCCTAGGTGGTTACTCTTTCTTTTGTATTTTGAGAGAGTGTGAGGCTTTTGTATCCATGTATAGAGACCACCCATGTACCTACCTATAGCACTTGTATTTGGGATTTCCTATTGTATTACTTTATGTCTTATTTAGCGGACTTACAGTTTTACCTTATCCTTTGTTGTAGCATTTAGACATTTATTATGCTCTGATACTCCTAGATGTCTTTTATTATTGCTTTTACTATTGTTGTTCTAGACGCCTTATACGTTTTAGACGTATGGCGGGTCTGGGCACGTGCCGGGCGGGCTTTCGCTGGGTCCCGGGGCGTGACAACTATGCCCCGAGAGAGTAAATTTGGAACAAATCGATTTCAACGTTCACAAGAACCAAAACCGGAACAATATTAGACTACTCAGTGTTTCTAGACGCCTTATACTTTTTCTCATTCAATCGAACAAATAGTAAAAACCTAATTATATTGTTCTATTATGTCACGAGAGTGTAAATTTGGCACGAATCGATGTCAACCTTCACAACAACCAAAACCGGAACAACATTAGACTACTCAGTTGCGCCGTAACAGTATAACATTGTAAGGAGTACTTTTTCTCATTCAATCGAACAAAGTGTAAAAGCTAATTATTTTATTCTATTATGCCCCGACAGTGTAAATTTGGAACGAATCGATGTCAACGCTCACAAGAACCAAAACATGAAAAATATTAGACTACTCAGTTGCGCGCTGACAGTATAAATTTGCAACGAGTGCTTTTTCTCATTCTATCAAACAAAGAGTAAATCCTAATTATATTGTTCTATTATGTCCCAAGAGGGTAAATTTGGAACGAATCGATGTCAACCTTCACAAGAACAAAAACCGGAACAACATTAGGCTACTCAGTTGGGCCCTAACAGTATAACTTTGCAAGGAGTACTTTTTCTCATTCAATCGAACAAAGTGTAAAAACTAATTATTTTATTCTATTATGCCCCGAGAGTGTAAATTTGGAACGAATCGATGTCAACGCTTACAAGAACCAAAACCGGAACAACATTAGATTACTCAGTTGCGCTCTAAAAGTATAACATTGCAATGAGTACTTTTTCTCATTCTATCGAACAAAGAGTAAAACCTAATTATATTATTTTATTATGCCCCAAGAGAGTAAATTTGGAACGAATCGATGTCAACGTTCACAAGAACCAAAGCCGGAACAACATCAGACTAATCAGTTGCGCCCTAATAGTGTAACTTTGCCCCGAGTACTCATTCTATCGAACAAAGAGTAAAAGCTAATTATATTGTTCTATTATGCCACGAGAGTTGTAATTTCGAACGAATCGATGTCAACATTCACAAGAACCAAAACCGGAACAATATTAGGCTGCTCAGTTGCGCCCTAACAGTATAACTTTGCAATGAGTACTTTTTCTCATTCTATCGAACAAAGAATAAAACCTAATTATATTGTTCTATTATACCCCGAGAGCATAAATTTGGAACGAATCGATGTTAACGTTCACATGAACCAAAACCGGAACAATATTAGACTACTCAGTTGCTCCCTAACAGTATAACTTTGCAACGAGTACTTTTTCTCATTCTATCGAACAAAGAGTTAAAATCTAATTATATTTTTCTAATATGCCCTGAGAGTTGTAATTTCGAGCGAATCGATGTCAACGTTCACAAGAACCAAAACCAGAACAACATTAGGCTACTCAGTTGCGCCCTAACAGTATAACTTTGTAAAGAGTACTTTTTCTCATTCTATCGAACAAAGAGT
>NW_017892729.1:0-2104 GCF_001540865.1 Ananas comosus | reverse complement strand
TATGTTACATTCTCCACCCCTTAAAAGAATTTCGTCCGCGAAATTCAAACCATGCCTCAATTCAGCTCCGCGAGCAATTGAGGGTACCGACTCATTCTCTCACTCCAGAGCGGCTTCACACTATCGTGGTTCTAGAAGCGGCTCCTATTGAAGGACGTGGGTATACTCCTAAACTCATTTGCAAAGTGTGATACAAAAGTGCATCACGGGTCTTGCATGTCATAGTGGCAGCGCAAGTCGATACTCGACGACTCTACACGCTTCAACACCACTCACTATTCGGTACACAAAGGACTCTTCTTTGCACTTACCTTCCCTTCAGGGAATACATTCTGATTTGATCACCAACATTGTTTAGAAGCAATATCACCGATGCATCGCTCCGTCGTGAGTGCTCTAATTTTGCACTGACCCTTAACTTTAACGTGAGATGGCCCACCTCGGCGCATCCCAATTCCAATCCTCAAACTCCACGTGGCTTGCTACTAGCTCAAGGTTTCGCCAAGAGCACTTCATCTTCTGATACCATATGCCACGGTCAATACCGAACTATTTTCGCAACGAGATCACATGAACGCTTCGTTCGTGAATTCGAGTCAAACTCCTCGTTAAGGTTATTCGCCAAATCGCTCTCTTCGGTCTCCACAGGTGGACCAAAGGCCACCAATCCTACGTAGGCCTACCGCCTAGACCTGTCTGAATACGTAGCATCTCTCGCTCGCAAATGCAAACCCAATCATGATTGTGCGAAATTCTCACTTGGGAATTCGCACACACTCCAACCAGGAGCAATTAAGACCCCAAACCATGTCAAGTCCTCGGGTTAGGTCACAGCCATACTCGGTGTACCATCGGTCACACAATCTATCACGTGGCATTCCACGCTCCCGGGTCTAAGCTCGGACTACCGTCTTGACCGGAACTCTGCCCTACCCGTAGGTACCGGGCCGCTGTCACTCACAGCTGACTGCGCCTGCCCAAAGGGCCCAGGCTCCACAGTCCACAAATGGTCCAGGCACGGGTCGTCCCCAAGCACTACCCACCGTCGTCGTCCTACACGACATACTCTATCGAGTCACACGTACCAATATCGACCCCTATGCACCTAGTGCGAGTCATGAGTCCCACGAGTGATCCATGGCATGCTTCACACCTAGCAATACTCAAGTGCTACTGCCAATACACTCTTTCGGCTAAATCCACATCCGCACTCTACGGGTATCTACACTCGAGCGCTCTACGCCACTACAGCGTTCCATACGAAGTCCAGCGTTAGGCAATCTTGCCTATGCACACCGGCCGCACGAGCACAACCGCCTACCTCACCTTGAGGTACTACTAGGCCCACGTGCTCAAACTTGGTCACTAATCAACCGTTCTCTCAACAGTGATGCTACTTTCACTGTTCGATCTACCGGAATAACATCCAAAATTTTCGGACCTCTCGGGTGTTCTCATAAGCCTCATGGCTCAACTCTCGCAATTTACTATTCATAATTGCTCTGAGGGTCGTTTCGCCACTTCTATCTCTACCGTGAGTCTCACTTCTCGCCATAGATTACTTCTAGCACTTCGCTATTGCCATCTGGCTCTATACCTGTACTGGCAGGTACTACGCCCTCAGATAATACAAAACTTTATTTCTAGAGCAATCAAACCTATCTCTAGAAATTCACCAAGAGAGAGCTTAGAAGCTTACCTCTCCGAGAAGCTCCAACCAAGGAGAAGATGAGGAAGATGAGGAAGACCTCCTTTTTCTTCTCTTTCTTTCCTTTCCTTTCTTCTTCCTCTTCTTGTCTTCTAAAGAGAGAAAGAGAGATATGAGAGGGTGTGTGGGTGAGAAATGAGAGAAAAGAGCTCTCATACCCCTCACATAGCCCCACATGTTGCATAAGTGCAAACAAGCCCCTCAACTTTTATTCTTTTACACTGCCCTGACTGGGCCATTTTCGGGCTCGGGGACCGGTCTCCCCGACGAGAGACCGGTCTCCGAGAGCTTCCCTCCGCGGTCAGCAGAACTCACGCCCGATGCAACCGGTCTTTCTTTGGGGGACCGGTCTCTCAGGGACCGGTCTCTCCAGCAGGGACCGGTCTCCGAGAGCTG
>NW_017892728.1:0-2105 GCF_001540865.1 Ananas comosus | reverse complement strand
ACATAACATGTTCCTATTTACATTTTTTTACTTCCAGATTACAAATCTCATCACATTAGGTTTACAGTTTAATACATTTTGTTATTTCCTTGTCTTCTAGTCCCCTAAAGCTAGAGTGCCTCAGGGTACTTCTTACCTCGTCTCTGTGGTGGGGGCGCGTATCTACTGAAGCTGACGCCTGCGCCTCGCTGCGCCGCCGCGGCCTCACACGAACAACCTGAAAACCCAAAAACAACGTGGGGTGGAGAACCAGACTCCATGGTTTTTCCCAGGTGGGGTACGGCACCCAAGGGGAAAAGGCTCGACCCGATAGGTCCGAGGGAGGCACTGCACATGTTAGTTTCAACAATATACAAACAAGATATATATATTCAATTGAATACATGCCGATCCTCAACGAATATGCGATATGAAAACCATGCAACAACTAGTAGACATATGAATTCTACTTTTACATTGGCTACTTTAGCTCATAACTTACGTCTAAGGTTTCTATTACCTTAGGATCACAACACCAACCACTAGTTCTAAGGTTTCTTGTACCTTAGCTCAGAGCCTCTATACTCTGCCTCCAAAAGTGAATGAATGCTTGTAAAAGCTAGTAGTTTATGTATTTGATACTTCCTTATGCAATCTTGATTGATATCCGTTCCTGGTTGGAACATATCTATATTGTTTGGATTGCGACGCCTTGGACGTACTGGGGAGACTCTGTCCGCGTACAAAGGAATCCCCGGTCCGTTCGGCGGTCTGTTGTCGGCGCCGCGGCCCGGTCCAAATAGGCAGTTGGTCGCGGGGCGTGACAGGCACGAGAGGTGCAGATTCCCGACCATGTTTTACAGGTTGCAGAGTGCTGTTGGTCATGTCCGGTGCAGTTAGATTCTTGGATCATGCCCGCAAATCTGTTGGTGTTAGGGCAGCTGCAGGACTTTGACGTAGTGCTCGGTATGGATTGGCTGGTGCGGTACTATGCTACTATCAACTGTGGAGTGAGGACTATGACGTTCTGCGAGCCAGGCCAGGAGGAGTTCACTTTCAGAGGCTGCAGGAGTACTTTGTTCGCCACTTGGATATCTTCGGCGAGGGCTCGACAGCTAATGAGTAGAGGATGCGTTGCTTTTTTGGCTACTGTGACAGAGGTGCCTACGGCGGCGCCGGGACTCGAGGATATCCCTATAGTCCGCGAGTTTCCGGATGTGTTTTTCCCGGAGTTGACGACAATGCCACCAGAGAGGGAGATAGAGTTTGTGATTGATGTAGTTCCTGGAATTGCACCAATCTCAAAGGCACCGTACAAGATGGCACCGGCGGAGCTGAGAGAGCTAAAGGCGCAGCTTCAGGATTTGATGGATAAGGGGTTTGTGAGACCCAGTGTGTCGCCTTGGGGAGCGTCGGTGTTGTTTGTAAAGAAGAAGGATGGTTCGCTCAGGTTGTGTATAGATTACCGGGAACTAAATAAGGTGACCATCAAGAATAAGTATTCTTTGCCGTGCATGCATGATCTGTTTGATCAGCTGCAAGGATCTTATGTCTTCTCGAAGATTGACCTCCAGTCAGGTTACCACCAGTTGAGGGTGAGGGCCGAGGATGTTCCCAAGACGGCTTTTCGGACTCGGTACGGGCATTATGAGTTTACGGTGATGCCGTTTGGATTGACGAATGCCCCTGCCGCATTCATGGATTTGATGAACAGGGTGTTCAAGCCGTTCTTGGATAGATTTGTGGTAGTCTTCATCGACAATATTTTGATATACTCCCGGAGCGATGCCGAGCATGAGGAGCACTTGAGGACTGTGCTACAACTTCTGCGAGAGAAGAAGTTGTATGTCAAGTTGAAGAAGTGTGAGTTCTAGTTGCGGGAGGTTGCTTTCTTGGGCCACGTGATTTCTGCAGAGGGAGTAGCAGTGGACCTGAAGGAAATCGATGCTATTCGGGATTGGCCCAGACCGACGACGGTGACAGAGGTGAGGTGTTTCCTTGGACTTGCTGGTTATTACCGTCGGTTTGTGGAAGGCTTTGCGAAGCTTTCCATACCACTCACTCGACTGACTCGTAAAGAAATTAAGTTCATTTGGAGTGAGGACTGTCAGAGGAGTTTTGATGAG
>NW_017892727.1:0-2108 GCF_001540865.1 Ananas comosus | reverse complement strand
AAAAATTGGAAGATAATTCAATGATTCAGTCTACTATTTATTCGGTACGATCGTAGAAAATATATCGTCACCGACTCATTACGATATAAGGAACACAATATTATGTACGAAAATAAACATGATATTTTAATCGCAGCACATAACACAATCTCTCCGCAATTCTAAACGGAGCATAACTCCTTATATATCCATCATAATTTTATTTCTAATTTACCTTGGAATTATTGGGATGTAACAACACCCCCATGATGTCCCCTCCTCTTATTTAAATCTTGATGTTTTTGACAGGTCCAATTACACACATAATTTTATTTATTGTGAGATTCTATCTAGAGGTGGTTTGTAATTTAGAGCTTTTGCTTATTTATTGTTTACTACTATTCAAAATTTTTAAATTTGTTTTGAAATTATTATAATACCCGTCAAAAATCCAATCTCATTAATAAGCCCCAGAGAAGATGCGAATATTTGAAAAAATTATAAAATTAATAAGAATATTTTGATATTTCAAAAAAAAAAACAAGGTATTTTTATAATTTTGAAGAACATATTAGATTTGTCCCTATAATTTATTAGGATACAATATAAAGAATCCGGCTATGGTACTTGGTGCTTGTAAATTTTTTACCGTTAGATCTACGCCTTTGATCATTTTTACCCGTTAGATTATACTATTCAACCAACCACCCACTCAATCCTAGGGGGCTCACATCATCCTAACCGCACATCCCTTAATCCAAGGGTCGAAAACTTACAAGCATCAATGACTTGATACTTTAAAAGCATAGGAGCTCAATTATATATATATATTATTCAAAAATAATAATACTGTTAGTCTTCGCTGAGTTATCTCAAATTAAATTCTAATTAAATTTATATCAGAATTCAGAAAAATTAAAGTAATTTATTTGTTACTAATTTAATGACAAATAAAAAAAATTAATAATAATAAAATAATATATTTGAAAGAATAAAATAACAACTTTACAGAGATAATTATTGTTAACTATTTATTAATAGAATTTTAACTCTATGTGTATATTTAAAAAAATTTGACATGTTAAAAAAGTATTTTTTTATTCTATTAAATCTGAGAAATATAAGAACGTTAAAAAAAAGAAGAAAATACCTTCTAAACTACAGGCCATTTTGAAATAGACCATTCAACTTCTATTTTTTTTTATTTTTATTGAAACTCCAAACTCGCATTTAATTAAGAGTTAGTTACAATTTTGAGAATTTTGAAATTTACATATGATTTATTTTTAATAAAGCTAGATTAATAAATTAGTGATTAACAGTTAATAAAATTAAATTCATAAATTAGAAAAGAATTTAATGTAACTAAATATATAAATTCAAATTAAAAATATTAAAAACTGAGAGGTCTCAATTAAAAAAATAAAGTTGAGAATATCTAAAAAAGCAAGAAAAAAAAAAAACCAAAAGGTTACATTGACAAGGACAAAGTCATGTGGATTCTCTTTTGTGAACCCAAAAATGTCTCCTTTAAATATTGTTTATTATTATGTGTTTTGTAAAGAGAGTGGAGGCAAAGAATATGCCCCCTTTAAAGAGTGGACAAAAATAATTTTTAAAAAATAATAATAAATTAGGCGAAAAATGCATGGAGAACCAAAAGTATTTATCTATTTTCAAATAGCACCTCGAAACATGGTTTGAGTGATTATTTTTGTCTTTAGTTAGTTTCGTTTGGTTCGGATATAAGCAAGAACTAGTTATACCGGGGATAAGTACAAGAATAAATTTTCGTAAGAATAAGGATATTTTTTTGTTTGAATAAAAATGTGGGTATAAGCTGGAACTAGAAAAATTGTGTTTGGATGAAAATATGAGTATAAGATAGAATAGTTGGCAGTTATAGATAGAAAATAATGATTTTACCCTTATAATTGAATTTAAAATTTTAAACTTATAATTTTAAATTAAAAATTTTAACTTTTAAATATTAAAATTTGAAATTAAAATCAAAATTTTTAATTTTCAAAATTTAAATTTTAAATATCAAATTTTAAATTTAAGATCAAATTTAAATTTGAAAGATATAAAATATCAAATTTTAAATTTAAAATCTAAAAAATTAAATT
>NW_017892726.1:0-2108 GCF_001540865.1 Ananas comosus | reverse complement strand
CTGCCCCTCGCCGCTGCCTCTCCTCCTTTGACGAGGCCAAGGAGGAGACCGGAGACGGAAGCGTGCCGAGGAACGCCCTCGGCTCCTTCGATGTCCCCGCAAACAGAAGCGGCTGCCGGTGCATGATGCCCTGTGACATGAAGCTGCGAAGGAGGAGCAGGTGGTGCGGCGCATCAGCATCCTCGATCACCATTACCACTGATCCAAGGAGGAATCCCCCGCCCAGAATCCCTACAATCAAAACATTTGTTAAGACTATTCCTGGGGCCACTTCCTACCAGATCAATCTATTAGACAACACTGTTTCAGAGCCAGCACTAACCACCGTCGGTTCTGAGAGTTCCTAAGTTAAAATTCCCATATCAGTCATTTAGGGGTTGTTTGTACCACCGATTCATAATATTCTAAGAATCCTAAATATTTTCTATTCAAAATGCACAAATTGTCACCATGCAATTCAAGTTGGAAAGATGCAATAGGTTTTGGTGAAGTGGTGAAATCATCCTAGATTCTCAACTAGTTAGCATATCTACAATACCACCGGAGAGGGTGTTTCGTCATTGTCATAGTCCAATGGGGAATGAGCATCTCATTAACAAGAATACACGAGTCTCGTGCACCCTCTTTAACCAAATGGCATGATGACAATCTTGTCAGTCCAAATGTAAAATGTACAACATTCCTAAAACGCTACAAACCGATGAGATGAACAAACAATGCATTGATGGCATAAGTTCATGTATTCTATTTTGTCCGTTATCTTTCCGGTCGGTACATGTGATATGACTCATCCAATCTCCACCATATACATCAGTCAGAGAATTAAGACAATTATTAAGGCCAGAGTTCGAGATTGTGTTCCCAAAAGCATCAGCTTTTATACTTTCCAAGCTCTAAAATAATCCAAAAGTGCTTCTAAATTTTCCCCCTCCGATGTTAGAAAATTGCACTGACAACCACCACCATCGGAGAAGTATGTGGTTAGAATTTCTTACGACTTGCAAACGATAAAAGCAATACTCACGCAGACCATATGAAGACCTTCGTGCCTCGCGAGACACGAAGGTTCAACAAAAGCTACAAGCCTGAAAGCTTAGCTGCTAGTCGAGAGGCACGAAGGTTCAACAAAAGCTACAAGAAGCTAGTAATCCATTTATTATAATTTTTAAACGTTTTAAATAAAAGATTTACGAAGTTTATGAGATCTAGTTCAGATTGCCTCGGCGAGCAGCTTAGTTTTTAGGCTTGTAGCTTTTGTTGAACCTTCGTAGACTCAGCATAATAAAATGGTAATGCTTTGACTCAAGCGTCCCAAATAGCCGCTGAGTCTATCAGTCTATTATGTTGAACTTAACGGGAAATTTGGCGGCGCAAAAGTGCAAGAGAAGAGGTGAGGCAGCGGCAAAAGTGGTGGGGCCGCTAAGGGGCATCGCTAGCGGTACCGGCGCCGCTTCCCGAGGGAGGGGCCGCGAAGCGCTTCGTCGTCGTCGTCGTCGTCGTCGAAGAGGGCGCGGGAGGGGAGGAGGGGAAGAGGGGTAGGAGGCGGCGGCGTCGTCAGAGGGAGGGGGCCGCAGTTCGAGCCGCCGCCGCCGCCGTGGCGCAAGCAGAGATGGCCCTAGGGGCTGGAGCTATCACTCGCTTTGGGATCTGGGGCGGGAAGAAGAGGAGGAGGAGGGTCTAAAGTCTCAAACGAACAATTTTTTTAGCTCCATTTTTGTACAGCTTGAATGGTGTTGGTACCTAGTAAAAGTCAGCCGACGAGTTGGAAGATTTTAAAATTAAAATAATAGATTAAAAAAATTAAACAAATTAAACTCAGACAACTACCGAGAAACTAAAATTTTAAACTTAGACAACAAATAAAATGTCTAAATTAAATTAAAAATATCAATATTTAAATAATTTCATTTATTAATCGAATTTAAAACTTTAATTTCATGATAACTAACTGAGTTTAGTTTGTTTAATTTTCTAACCCATTATTTTAATTTTAAAACTTACCAACAAACACCAGCTAAGTTTTACTAAATATCAAATCCATTCAAGACATGCAAAAATGGTTTATAGCTAAATCCGGGTCAAACCATAACGCCGCCGATTTTCGTGGA
>NW_017892725.1:0-2118 GCF_001540865.1 Ananas comosus | reverse complement strand
ACAATGTGTAAAGTAAAGATAAGCTGGGCATAAGACAGTATCTGTAACGAACGAAGAACGCTAGAGTTAGCAAGAGTAAAAGAAATGTGAAAGAATGTAATTGCATGGAGTTTGCAACATAAAGTGATGTGAAGAACACTAGAGCTAGTGTAAAGTCAAGTATTGAACTTATAAATCTTTGAGTTAAGGATATGATCATACTGCTATTGAGTTCCGTTTGCTCGTAGGGCGCAGGTCCTGCTCCCCTCGGCGATCGCTCCCGAGTTATGCATCACGGGTTGGAGTAAACCGAAGCGACGCGTCCTAGCTGCGTGAGTTCCTGCGATGATGACTTAATATGAGCAAGTTAATGTGGGCCGAAACCTCCGGGTTAGCCTGAGATTTAAGAACAAAGAAAAAGAGCAAGAAAAAGAACAAAAGTACACAGTAAAGTCAAAGAACGAATGAGTTTGTATTGCCATATATTAGATGTTTGAGCATACTTCATGCCTATTCGATTCAGGCATACTAAGCATCATGTTATAGATGCGTTACTATATTCTGCTTATCCTTATCTTTATGCCTGGTTAGTAATAGTTGGGAAAGTCGCGTGAGTGTAGCCGAACCCACGGGAACTTTGTTGTTAGTTCTCACCCCACTTTTCCACAGAGCCGGAACGAGCGAGCCGGGAATGACCGAGCGTAGAAAATGTATCGCCGCCTTAGTCAGAGGCCACCAAAGATTGGTTTATTTTTGTAGTAAAGTACCTATGCTCATCTTTTGCTAAATGATGACTTAGTAATGTAAAGAAAAAGAATGTGATGTGTATTGTTGAGGTTAAATGTGATGCTAATGAACGAATGATGTAAATGATGTAATGAATGCAAAGGAATCTAAATGATAAGAAATGGATGCAATGTATATGATTAAATTCATACTACTATGTGCGTAGAAGTTTAGTTTCCTTTTTCTTTCACTAATGGCTATTGCTTACCCTCGTGTAAGCCGTTTGTGTATGTTTCCGCTAGTGCTTTTCTCTATTGATGAAAATGTACATGTGATGAGCCTTGGGTGGATAGGGGAAGCTCTGTCCGTTCGGCGTCTGTTTGATGTGCTCGGGTCGGGCCAAATTGGTATCGGTCCCGGGGCGTGACAACACACTCATCTGAGTGTATCCACTCTCTTCCCAATAGCAAGTTGTAGTGGCTATATCACGCCCCGGGACCGATACCAATTTGGGCCGGCCCGAGCTTGTCCAACAGACGCCGAACGGACAGAGTTTTCCCTATCTGCCCAAGACTCATCACATGTCCATTTTCAATAAGAAGTGCACTAGCGGAAACATACAAAAACGACTTACACGAGGGTAAGCAATAGCCATTAGTGAAAGAAAGGAAAACTAAACATCTACACAAGTAATATGATTCATTTTAGATCATATACATTGCATTCATTTCTTACATTTTGGATTCTTTGCATTTCATTACATCATTCCATCATTTCTTTCTTACATCACATTTACCTCAAAATGAGCTTTACATTCTTTTCTTTACATCACTAATCATCAAATACAAAAGATGAATATAGGGTAGCTGCTATCAAAATGTAACCCAACTCCGGTGGCCTCTGACTACGGTGCGATACCTTTAACGCGGTCGCTCGCCGGCTCGCTCGGTCCCGGCTCTGTGGAAATAGTGGGGTGAGAACTACGACAAAGTTTCCAGTGGGTTCGGCCCCAACATCACCGACTTTCCCACTAGGACTAACTCAGGCATAATAGAAAGGATAAGCAAAAATAGTAACCAATCTATGACATGATGCTAATATGCCTGAACAATAAGCAGGAAATATGCTAAACATGAAACTTATGCAGATTATGTAAGTTCTTTCATTCTTTACACATTACACTTTGTCTTTGTTCTTTGCTCTTTGTTCTTTGTTCTTTATTATTTGCTTTTTGCTCTTTAATCTCAAGGCTAACCCGGGGGTTTCGCCGCATTAACTTGCTTCACATTAAGTCCATCATCGCAGGAACTCACCCGCTAGGACCGTCCTTCGGGTTTACTCCAACCCGTGATGCATAACTCCGGAGCGCATCGCCCGAGGGAGAGCGACCGCCCTCGAGCACGGAACTCATAG
>NW_017892724.1:0-2119 GCF_001540865.1 Ananas comosus | reverse complement strand
TCTTAAAAGTCTCGCCGACCAGAGGGATTAGAAGATTTGGAATCCGGGGTAAGTTGAGCCCTCGATTTATTGGACCATATGAGGTTTTAGAGCGTGTAGGCCCGATAGCGTATCGACTTGCCTTACCACCGAACTTATCGGGCGTGCACAATGTATTTCATGTATCGGTCCTTCGGAAGTACATCCACGATCCAGCTCATATTTTGGATGCTACACCATTGGAGCTGAGGAAGGATTTGAGTTTTGAGGAGTAGCCTGTCAGGATTTTTGCTCGCGAGGTGAAGAGGCTGCGGAACCGGGAGATCCCCTATGTAATGGTTCTCTGGAGCAACCACGAGGAGCGTGAGGCCACGTAAGAGTTGGAGAGCGCACTAGAGGAGCGCTATCCCCATCTTTTTCAGATGGAGGCTTGAGGTACTTTGCTTTTCGAGTTTCGCGGACGAAACTCCTTTTTAGAAGGGGTGAATGTAACGCACTGAATCTTTGCAAATTGCGAGATCCGAGTGTTTGCCCTGTGATTCGAGTTTTTTAAGATATTTTGGAGGGTCATTGACAGTGGTCCGACCTATGGCTCGTACCCTGAGAATTATAGTATTTTAAGTAGCGCTAAGGTCTCCAAAATTGAGGACTTAGGCTGCTCTCGGGTTGCCATATCTAGGGTGGTGTACCGGTACGCCTTGATGGCTGTACCGGTACAGGGCTGATGGTTGTACCGATACGGCCCTGGGCTTGTACCAGTACACGGCCGGCTACCCAGCCAACCCGAGGCTCGGGTCTGTGCGTACGAGGGTGGTGTACCGGTACACTTCCCCGTGTACCGGTACGCGGTCCAGACTGCAGTCTTGCGATTCTGCAGAGGTGTTTTTGCTTTTGTAGCAACCTTATAACAGCACCCACGCCCCTTAGGGCTACCCCTGAGCTGAGGACTGTGGAGAGGAAGGTAAGGGAGCTCCTCTCTCTCCCTTTTTGGATTCCATCTCCATTTTGCTTGGTTTTTAGAGGATTAATCCCTCTTTATGCTTTTTGGTGCATTTCCCACCATTGGAGAAGCTTGGACCTTGGGTTTGGAGTTTGAGAGGAGGGAGTTCTCCACACTTGGTGGACTTGGAATCTTGTTTGGAGCTTCTAAAAGGTTAGTAGCAAGTTTCTTTCCTCTAGATTCTTGTTTTGGTACTTTGAGCTAGATGAAACCTTAGATTTGAATTTTAGGGTTTATTTTGGGACTTTTTGATTAGAAGCTTTTAGAGCTAATCTAATGGGATTAGAACCTTAGTTTAAATTGCTTTGGAAGGGATTTAGCTCCCATTTGGATTTTGGAGGGGATTTTCTACACTATAGGTGACTTTTAGCCCCTTATGCCTAGTTGGTTAATGTTTGCTCTTGTAGTTGCTCGTTTGCTTTGTGTAGCTCACTTTTTGATGCTTCTAGGGTGCTAGAAGCTTAGTGGACACCTTCGTTGGAGCAAACGAAGGGTTGCGCAAACTTCGGTGGGTTTGACCTAGCCTACAATATGAGAAATTCTCATATTCGATGATTTATGTTTCGTAAAGTGGAAATTATTGCATTTTCATGCTGTCACGCCCCGGGACCGATACCAATTTGGCCCGACCCGAGCACGTCAAACAGACGCCGAACGGACAGAGTTTTCCCTATCCGCCCAAGGCTCATCACATGTACAAATTCAAACAAGAAATGCACTAGCGGAAACATACACAAACGGCTTACACGAGAGTAAGCAATAGCCATTAGTGAAAGAAAGGAAAACTAAACATTCATTTGTACTATGATTCATTTTTGATCATATACATTGCATTCATCTTGTTCATTTTCGAATTCCCTACACGTCACTTCATCATTTCTTTCTTACATCACATTTACCACAAAATATACATTACATTCTTTTCTTTACATTACTAGTCATCATATACAAAAGATGAACATAGGGTAGCCACTACCGAAAAGTAAACCCAACTCAACTCTGGTGGCCTCTGTCTAAGGCGCGATACCTTTACCTCGATCACTCGCCGGCTCGCTCGGTCCCGGCTCTGTGGAAATAGTGGGGTGAGAACTACAACAAAGTTCCCAGTGGGTTCGGCTCAACATCACCGACTTTCCCACT
>NW_017892723.1:0-2134 GCF_001540865.1 Ananas comosus | reverse complement strand
ACGCCCTAATCTTCAACCGTTCCCGCCTTCTTGTCCTTCAGGCGCCTTATTGCCGACTCCTAGTGTATCACGTGTTCTTATTGGCTCATACGTGGGTTAGGTCGGCTCAATTTTGGTATCAATAATGCCCCCCCAATAGTCTTTCGAATGAACATTCGGATGACTATTGGTGTCAAATCGACTGTTCAAAAGTACAGCCGAGACCCAAGCTTTAGTTTCGCTGGTCTTGGTCAGCTTTAGGAAAACGACGCTTTATCATCCCAGCCATATATATCTTGGCTTCATTAGCCAATTCTTTACTTTTATTCGATTAGTTCGGCTCTTCTTGAACCGAATGTTTTTCTATCAAGAAATTCTTTTTAAAGAAAGTGGCTATATCTCGGCTTCATCAGCCGATTTTTCACTTTCACTTCATTTGCTCGGCTCTTCTTGAACCGACTGTTCTTCTATCAAGGATTTCTCCTTGCCTTTACTTCGATTTTTATATCGGCTCCATTGCAGCCGATCGTCCTCACTTTTCTTCTGAAATTGCTCATATAGGGCAACTCGAACACCTAGATCAAATAGGTTTGAAAAATACTTATCTTCAAAATGGTTTTTTATCTTAAAATGCAGACCATTTAACGCCATTTTGGCGAACTCTGATTCCGGCATTCTCATAAAGCACCGGGTTTTGGCTATTTTGAAACGGTCCAAATACTCTTCGACCGTTTCACCTGACATTTGTCGGTACAAAGCCAAGTCGGCGACCGATAATTGTGGCTCCGATCTATAGAATCGCTCATGAAATTTTCTTTCCAATTCGTCCCAATTTTGGATGGAATTGGCTAATAAACTTGTATACCAAATAAACACCGTTTTAGTTAACGACGTGTTAAATAATCGAAGTTTCAAAAATGAGTCAGCGGCCGCTTCTCTACATTGGGCCGTGAACCGGGCTATATGCTCGACCGTATTCTCGGTCTCATCGCCCGAGAACTTGTTGAACTTCGGCATTTTCCAGTTTCCCGGATACGGATGCTCTGTATCTATATTTGCTGGATACGGGAATCGAAAAACAGGTCGCATAGCCGGCCTGGCCCCTTCTCCGAAGGTATTCCGAATGACTTCCTCAATCTGAGCATACAGCGGAGCTTGTGCTTGAGCCGAATTTGGCCCTTGAGGAATTTCAGAATTCTGTATTGCAGGGTTCGCTCCTTGCATATCATTAGGGGCCTGCCCCCCGGCTCTAGCTCCTATATTTTGGGGCTGGTATGCTGCCATTGGCGGAGGTGGTGGCAATCCCCATGTAATTTCCGGCTGTTGACCGGTATTGACGACGGCCGGTCTGTAAGCCGCTTGAAATGGTGCCCCCTGGTATTGGGGCTGTCCATTTACCGGTGTCGCAGGATTTTGCAACACTGGTGTCATCATAGGCCTTTGTAAGCCTGTCATTGGTTGCTCATTTCGAGTCAATAATTGTCCTATTTGTGCAATATTTTCATTATAGGCCGTGATAGCGGCCAGAACCGCGTCTAGTCGAGCGGTACTTTGATGGATATTTTGATCTAAAGTTTGCAGGACTCGACTCATCTGGCCGAATACCTGAGTTAGACTCGGCTCTTGATGAGCCGACTGTCCACTAGTCTCTCCTTCAACTGGCAAAACTGCTTGACATTCGCCAGCATTGTCTGAATCACTAGGTTGATTACTCCCAGAATTTTTAGGAACAACCCTATTACGTAGATCATCAGCCATAATTTATATATAAATTTACCTAAAAATGAGTTCCACCGGGCGTGCCAAAAAATTGTTGGTAGCCAAACGTCTCGACTCTTGACCCGGTCAACAATTCTCCTCGGGAAGATCGTCGAGCTGCGAGACGGCTGCGGATTATGACCCTCGAAGTATGCGCCCACAGAGGATCAAGCGATTAGGCCGATGAGGGATCGAATCAGCCGGGTTCGAAAACCTCTTTTCACTCTTTGGTTCGGCTGGATGAGCCGAATATGCGGGGAAAGTCGGAAATTAAGCCGGGAGATGAGTCGAATGGCTAGCACAATACAAAATCTGGTCGGCCCGAATAACCGAACGTGACTTTCTATTAAACGAGCCGAATGGCCAAACAACTTGTGATCTTGTCGGCCTGAATAGC
>NW_017892722.1:0-2137 GCF_001540865.1 Ananas comosus | reverse complement strand
GCGAAACTCATCTCGCTAGCTTTGTCATTCAGACTCGAGCCTAACCCATCATTCCTAGACCTTGGTTTAGTCTATCATTCAAACTCTAGCTTAGCCGAGACTTATCTCATAATTCCGGCTAGTAATTAGCTTCGATACCAACTATGACGCATCGCTTCCCAGAGGATCACCCATCCTAGAGTTATTTTAGCCCTAGCACGCTTGACCATGTGGGCCCAATGAGTTATTATTATTAGTGGGTCGGGTTGTTATATTAGGTATCAGAGCTAATTTACTAGCCGAAAGTGTGAGACAGCCCCAAATCATTTGGTAATCTTGGGCTATGTATGTGATTGGTTGATTGGGAATATAAGAGGCCACACACCCTAATAATAAAAATTGCACTTAAGCATTTTAGACGGATGGTTTGGTCCCAATGACTTATTATTGCTAGCGGGTCGGGTTGTCGCAGTTGGTATCAGAGCCAATCACCAGCCGGAATTATAAGATGAGTATCAGCTGAGTCAGGGTCTGAATGATAGGCTAAAACAATCTCTGTGAATGAAAGGTTAAGCCAGAGTTTGAATAACAAAGCTAGCGAGACGAGGCTCACATCATTTGATGCTTGTAAGTGTGCTTGAGCCTGACAACGACGTCATGACTTAAAAGGGGGAAGGAATGTAACTCGCAGGACTTGAAATAGTCCTATATAGAAAATATAGTAGGCCTAAATTTCTTAGCCCAGTTATAATATTTTGGGCTGTGACTAGATCCAAAAAGTTAAAAAAATTATGTGTGTTAGGATTAAAGTAGTTCTAGGATGGATGACCCCCTAAAAAACGGGCCATCAAATGTTAAGGAAACAAATCACAGAGAGCTGAGTATGCTTGGAGTCGTATTCGATCTAGCGAGCTGGTCCAAATATTCGTGGTGGCATAGATATCCCCCTTTGGAGCTTAAAGCGTAGCCTTCAAAACATCAGATATAACTCCAAAATATTTTTACTATTTGACGTGCAAAATGTAAAGCGAAGAGTTTTTTTTTGGAGAGATAGGTAGCATGCTATCCGCTTCGTTTATCTCTCAAAATATTTTTTGAGAGATAGGTAGCGAAGAGTTAATATATATGGCAGCTGACTGGCATGCTTTTGTTGGCAGAAGTAGGAAACCATTTTTGAATAAAATGAACGAAGAGCAACCAGCAATCTAATCCACCTTTTGGATAAGAATAGATTAGGATAAAAGCATCAGATGCTTGAGTGGTTACTGACCCTAGGCCGCTGCTTGTATGGTTATAGGCCCCTGGCAGGTACTTGGGTAGAGTATTTTCTGTTATTAGCAAACATGGAAAAAAGAAAAAGAAAAAGATGGGATCTGGGGGAGGGATATATGTTTACATACACACGAGTGGTATTTAATATCTAATACACACGAGGGATATATGTTTTACTTTGTTCCTATCAATCTTACAATACTAGTATAGAAAACAGTTATTGCCTGCATGAGATAATATCTTTATAAATACATACAACGTATCTTTCAACTCTTGATCTTTCATCCTTCATTTTAATATTGACTTGCATTTAAATTTTAATGTTTAAAAGTTAGATCGTTGGATTAAGAATATGAAATGAAAGGAGGACCGGTGATTTGTGGTATACAGATGTATGGACGAACCAGATTAAGGCAACAATGTCTTTCCTTAATATAAGACCTAAAGCAAAACAATTTTAAAAGTTCAAAGTATAATTAAGTGTCAAACTTAATTATTAGACTAGATTTCACTCAACTAGTGTTCAATTGTACCCATTTAAAAAAGAGAATATTACATGGGAGGTCGACTAACTTTTAAGAGAGATGCTTCCTATGCACCTTTAGATCTCTCAACCGGTTAAATTCTTCTTAATTTTAATGGAATAAGCTATGCCAATATAGTAAAGTCCTATATATCTAACTCATTATAGACACGATATCCGTCCAAAAGCCTCTCCAATTCAACACTAATTTTCAATTTTTCATTGAAGAGTTTGGTGCTATATTATATATATATATATTATCCCCGGCTCGACGCCCAAGATTACCGAATGCTCGAAAGAGGCATTTGACATTCAGTGCGTGAGGTGGAGGTGGCTGCATAGCATAGAGGACCCATTGAGGAT
>NW_017892721.1:0-2139 GCF_001540865.1 Ananas comosus | reverse complement strand
TTTTTTTTTTTTTTTTTTTTTTGGTTTTTGGTTTATACATTCTGTTTCCAGCATATTTTTTATATTAATGGCTTTACTGTTTTCTGAATTAGTATTTTGCAGTTGACATTTCTCTCGTATTCCCGTTTCTTTTTATTATTTTTGTTATTATTGTACCGTTTTGTGTTCTTTCAACATGCTTGTACATCTTTCTTCTCTTATTCTTCTAAATCCCAAGCTACCATTTTACCATTGAACCCTGAATTCTAAACCCTTGGGACATTGTTTGGTTCATAATTGGAGTGAGAATGGAAAAGAGAATGACAAACCATCAACGAATGTTTGGTTCATTATTGATCAAAATAGTTGTATAATTAGGAGGTTCACTTAGAGAGCGGGGTGTACCGAGTTGTTTAATAAAATATAGTAGAGGACCTTCTCGGCAAAAATAATAGTTTACGCAGTTATTTGCAAAATAACTAAATTTTAATTTTTAGGATGCCTCTGAACATTTTTTTTTCCTTTATGATTTTTTTTTTTTTGGCAATGTTAACTCTACAACACACCCATTTTAGACTGTAGATCTTATAGCTAGATTATCCAAAAAGATAATCAACTTTGTGCCCTTAAAAAAGAGCTAATTTCCTCTGTAGCTTTAAAAAAATAATAATTTTGCATTTACCTTTTATTTCAAAAATATACTCCCGAAAAGAAAAATTTACATGCTCCTTTAAATATTTGAAAGAATTTGAATTTTTTAAAAAGACAGATTTGAGGATCAGGTAAATATGAAATTAATTTTGTATTGAGGCGTATATGAGTAGTGATATTAATGAACACTAATGTGATAATTTTTGTTGAATTAATGTTAAAAGTTAATTAAAATAAATATTACAGAAAAGAAGTTTAGGAGAAACACGAAAAATAGGAAATTACTCCAAAAATCTCAAAGAAGGAAAAGGAAGATAAGGATGTTGTTTCAAAATTGCTATTATTGAGGAGTCTCGACGCATTTTTGTATTTGAAATCAAGGATTTAAGTGCTTTGGCACGGGATCGTGTCGGAAATTTGCCGGCACGATATGTGCCGAGCCGTGCCGATGCGTGTCGGTCAAAAAAATTCTTGCATGCCGACACATAACAGCATGAAATATTTATTTTCTTTAGTTACAAAATATTCTAACTATTTACTATGTTTTTTTATCACATCTTTTGAATTTTATTGAGGAAATTATTTTCTAATTTAAAGAATAGAGGGCTTTTAGCTGTGCCATCGGCACGGGATCTGTATCGTGCCGATATCTTGTTGGTACGATACGGCACGGTGGATACGGCCCGTGCCGACGGGTACTTAAAACCTTGTTCGAAATGCTGAGTGCACATGCGGTTGTTACAAATTATTTATAATTACAGTGTTTTCCACTATTTCTAATTAAACAAATTATCTTTATCTATACCTCTATACCTATACATTATTTTCCATAAAGTCTTGCCACGTAGCGGTTCCTCCTTTATCTTACCTTCTCCTCTCTTCTCTAATCACAATTGTTTCAGCCGCACAAAACCTTTGATCTTCCAATCAATGAACGATCTTAAACCCACACTCTTCGTCTCCCCACTAAGGAGTTACTAACGCATCATTAACTTTAATAATTAATAATTATGATGGTCCGCACAATTAGCACCACTAAAACCCCATCATCATCATCTCCTCTTTCTCCGAATCAAATATCACACTCCAATAATGTCCTATGTTACAAACCAACTTTTCTTTCTATTATTCTTATTATTATTCTCGAACGCGAGGACGAACCCGTCAACGCCATTCGGGTCGAGCCATGATTGTTCAGGCACGTTGTTTGGGTTCAGCGAATGCTTGGAGTTAGTGGAGGGCGGGGCGAACGGGTCCAAATCGGGGTTGCTGCTTCGGGCTCGGTCACGTGCTGAACCGGAGCGTCACGTGCCTCTGCGAGGCCATACGAGATAGGCGTACCCGTGAACGTCACCAAAGCTCTCGCTTTGCCCTTACTTTGTGGGCTCTCTTACACGCCAATTGTCCTCCGTTACAAAACTAAGAGGTGTATTTTTTTTTTTTATGGTCCAATTTCACATATACAAATTGCTTTCATAAGAAAAAATAAGTAAAATAAAATTTTTTCGT
>NW_017892720.1:0-2146 GCF_001540865.1 Ananas comosus | reverse complement strand
CTCTCTCTCTCTCTTCCTTTCTCTAACTAACTTGCGGTTTGAAAAACCGTTGGATACCAGTTTTTCTCGTGGAACGAGTTGGGAAAAAGTTACTGAGAAGGCCAGGTCCACCACGCCGGTCGATGAACCGATTCATAATATTTCTCATACCTTAAATTTTAAAATCTAAAAATCTAAAAATAAATCCTTCCATTGTAAATGATCCTGCATGAAAAACCCGAAAGAATGGACTACTCTGTGCTGGGAATGATATAAGTGTAATTCGGTGTAAATCAAGTCTACTAGAAATAGAAATTTTGATTTCACTGCTAATCATATTAAAATCATGAGACCTATCATTGCGCCATAAACTGCATTTCCATTATTTTGACAGTAGTTCTCGAGAAACTGAGCTCACAATCTGAGCTTTGCAGTGACTAATGACTAAGCTAATTTTTTTATTCTTTATAAATTAAATTTGTTGGCGAATTATAATCACAACGAGGAGAGCATGCCACATAAAAATGTACTAAACAGGGATTAATGGATGCTAAACAACGGGAGTAATGGGCCGGCCCACAACTTGATTGGACTTGTATACACAAGCGGAAGTGAGCTAGTCCGGGTCCTCACACTTGTGAATACTTTTAGAGTGGGCCGGCCCATTATTGGGTAGAGGTAAGTGGGTTGGGCCTATGTATGTGTCGTTGTACACCACTTTTCTCGGATGGTGCTGCCGAGATGGAAACAAGCCATTGAATTTTAGACAGCATTTAGTAGCAACCGCACAGCAGTTGTAAGTTGTAACTACATATAAATATAAGGGTTATTTGCATACATGTCCCTACAAACATAGTAAATTACAGAAATATCCCTGCAAAATGGAAACTCCATAAGTTATCCCTGCAAAAGTTTAAAGTTATGCAGATATGTCCCTGCCGTTAAGGACTGTTAAAAAATTTTTGTTAACCACGGTTAAAGTACTTAACCATGGTTAATTATAACGTAAATTTACGATTCTACCCTTCTTCTTCTTCCTCCTCTTCTTCTTCCCTCTTCTTCGTCGCCGGCGAGGGCGGCGGCGGCAGCGACGGCGAACCCTCTCTCTTTCTTTTCCTCCTTCTTCCTCTCCCTCTTCCCTTTTCTCCCTTCTTCTTCCTCTCCCTCTTCCTCTTCCCTCTTCTTCATCGCCGGCGAGGGAGAAGATGCGACGACGACGGCGAGCCCTCTCCCTCTCCCTCTTCTTCTTCCTCTCCATTTTTCTTTTCCTCTTCCTCTTCCTCTTCCTCTTCCCTCTTCTTCGTCGCCGGCGAAGGAGGAGATGCGGCGGCGGCGCGCGGCGACAAACCCTTTTCCTCTTCATCTTTCTCTTCCCTCTTCCTCTCCCTCTTCCTCTCCTTCTTCCTCTTCCCTTTTTTTCTTCCTCTCATTCTTTCTCTTCCCTCTTCTTCGTCGCCGGCGAGCTCGACCCGTGCCGTCGCCGCCATCCGATCCGGCAGCCCGAAGAGGAAGGGGAAGAGAAAGAGAAGGGAAAGATGCTTTTGGAGGGATATATTTGTGAGGGCAAAATGGTCATTTCATATGAAAACTGTTAAAAAATAAACAGTTCTCTAACAGATGTTAATCAGAGGGACATATCTGCATAAATTAGGACTTTTGCAGGGACAACTTATGGAGTTTCCGTTTTGCAGGGATATTTCCGCAATTCACTATATTTGCAGGGACGTGTATGCAAATAACCCTAAATATAAATTCGGTATTTGATTTGATATATTTAACTCAAACTTTTGCAGTAAAAACTGTAGAAAAGGGCCCAACTGTAACATTTAGAACTACATCCAAATACCTCATGATTATTTTTTAAATAAAAAATATTTTTTTAAAAAAAATTGGAGGTAATAGCTTCATCATATATATAAAATAATAAAATTAAAAAAATTATTTCTCAACTACATGTTACCAAACAAATTATTTAGTTGCAGCACTTTCAATTACATCCAACCAAATAGGATGCATGTAGTTGCAACTGCTGAATTTACAACTGAATGCATTTCCAACTATATTATATTTATAATTATATCAAACCAAACTGTCCCATAATGTCACACAACGCAGGGACTGAATTACTCAAATAAAATTACATTGATTGATCTCATATTATATATAT
>NW_017892719.1:0-2151 GCF_001540865.1 Ananas comosus | reverse complement strand
AGGTCCTCCCAGGAAGCGTTCTCCAGCTCCGGGGGCTGTTCCGACAGGCCGTAGCCGCGGAAATCAGGGGCGATGGCTCGGAATCCGGCATCGGCAACAGCGATCATCTGGTGCCGCCACGTGTACCATATCTCCGGAAACCCATGGAGGAACACCACCGTACCCAACTCCCCTGCAACGCAGTACTCCATTCACAAACAATCAAATCATTCATGCATGTAATAATTGAAACGAGAGAAAAAACTGTATGGATTGAGATAACTGCAATCCAATAATATGGTAAAAATATATAAAATTTATTTGAACTATGGATTATTTGAATTTAGCTACTCAGTCGTTTAAAACTTTAATTTAGTAAAATTGTACTTTTGCTTTAAAATTTAAATACCTCGTTTATTTTTACTGTTGTAGTTAGCATATTTCATACAATTCTCATAATTATAAGTTCACTAAAATAAATAATTAACTTAAATTTTAGAGTTAAAGAACTGTTGGTTGACTAACTCAAATCAAATAATTTAAAAAATTAGATAGTAAAATCAAAATTTTAAATAATTAGATACCAAAATCGAGAGCTAGGCTCCTATGCTTTCGAAAGTATAGAGGCCTCCGTACTTATAAGTTGTTTTCAATGAGGGACATCCGATTCGATGATCGGCTCCATTAGGTATGGTCTACGCTATTGGAACTATGTAAAAATCAATTTTTATTTTTTTTTTAATTTCATTTGCCTAGTGAACGAGTAGTGTAAAAATGAATGGCCGAAAATAAAAATTTCATTAAAAACAGCGATAAAAGATTCAAATTTTAAACTAGAAGTATTGATTTTACTATTGATGTTAAATAGAATTTTCTAATAAAGTTTCATATAATTTAGACGGTTCTACACCGTTGAATTTAAAAACATACCATATCAACCGTTAAAATAGCCATTTTGGAGAGCTTTTGATCATATAATAAATGATATAAAAAAATTATGAAATTTGATTTCTAAATAGTTCCAATAGCATCGATTATGCCTAAGAGAACCGATCGTCAAACCAGATGTCTCATTATCGAAAATAACTTACAAATACGGAAATCTTCGTCCTTTCGAAAGCACAAGAGGAGACATACTCCCAAAATCGACATGGTTTATAGTTAATATAAGTTCCAAACATTTTTACCAACTAAGAATTTCCCCTCTTTTATCAACGACCATAATGCTGAGGAGATCTACTGTCTAACTGCAATTATTTCAAACTTTTCTAATTATCAAAAGATTCAGGATCATCTTAATGATCGATTGTAGAACTAATAGCTCTAGNATAAATAATTAACTTAAATTTTAGAGTTAAAGAACTGTTGGTTGACTAACTCAAATCAAATAATTTAAAAAATTAGATAGTAAAATCAAAATTTTAAAAAATTAGATACCAAAATCGAGAGCTAGGCTCCTATTCTTTCGAAAGTACGGAGGCCTCCGTATTTATAAGTTGTTTTCAATGAGGGACATCCGATTCGATGATCGGCTCCATAAGGTATGGTCTACGCTATTGGAACTGTATAAAAATCAATTTTTATTTTTTTTTAATTTCATTTGCCCAGTGAACAAGTAGTGTAAAAATGAATGGACGAAAAAAAAAATCTCATTAAAAACAATGATAAAAGATTCAAATTTTAAATAAGAAATATTGATTTACTATTGATATTAAATAAATTTTTTTAATAAAATTTTATATAATTTAGACTGTTCTACACCATTGAATTTACAAACATGCCAGATCAACCGTTAAAATAGTCATTTTTGAGACCTTATATAGTAAATAATATCAAAAAATTATGAAATTTAGTTTCTAAATAGTTTCAATAGTATCGATTATGCCTAACAGAATCGATCGTCAGATCAGATGTCTCATTATCGAAACCAACTTACAAGTGCAGAGAGCTCCGTATTTTCGAAAGCACAGGAGGAGATGTACTCCCAAAATCGACATGGTTTATAGTTAATATAAGTTCCAAACATTTTTACCAACTAAGAATTTCCCCTCTTTTGTCAACGACCATAATGCTGAGGAGATCTACTGTGTAACTGCAATTATTTCAAACTTTTCTAATTATCAAAAGATTCAGGATCATCTTAATGATCGATTGTAGAACTAATAGCTCTAG
>NW_017892718.1:0-2152 GCF_001540865.1 Ananas comosus | reverse complement strand
AGGCTTTCAGCGTGTCTAAAAGCTTTTAAAAGCTCTTAAAAGCATTAAAAGCCCAAAAGCACTACAAAAACTGCCCTATGGCACTCGCTTCGCTCTTGGCATTTTGACCTCGTTTCACTCGGTCTGAGGGGCAGTTTTTAGCAAATACCATCTAGGGCGTTGGGAAAAGCAAAAGCGACTATGAATCTCGCTTCGCTCGATGCTTTTTTAAGAGAAAAAGCGCACGAAATCCAATAAAATCAAGGGTTATGGACTGTTAATAAGATGAGATACGCCAAAATCAGCACACAAAATAGTTACTTTCTAGGGGCGAAAACCGTAAAAAGCGGTTTTTCAGAGGGTCAAGGCGCAAATTTCAGTTGTTCGCTCGTAGACACTCGCTCTATAAGACCGTGTATTGTTTAGAAAAATTAAAATTTGTTATGGCTCAAAGTCATTTTTAGGGCGTGGCTGTTGTTGTATTTCATCCCTATTAACAGGCTTTTGCTGCATTTCAGCTATTTCCTTGTCCTCCAATGCTTTGCGCTCTCTGTACGCTTCAAGCTTGGCTTCTGACTCACGCTCTCTTTGTAGTGTGAGTGCAGCTTCTTCCCTTGCTTTAGCTGCTTCCTCACGCATAAAGCGGTCATGCTCGGCTTGCCAGTCTTTAGCTGCCTGCTCTTTTTCCTGCCAGTGCTGACGATGGTATTTGATGAACTCGGCAAGTTCTTCATCGCCTGCCTGTTGTCCCTTATCAAACGATCTGCTGATAGCATCTCGCTCAAGTCGGTCTACGGTGCGAGGGGAGTGTTGTAAAAACTCTTGTAACCGTTGCCATTTCTGCTGTTGAGCCTGTTTTTGCTCATGCTCAACAATGGACTGGGCTATAGCTTTGATCGCATCAATTTCAAAAAATGGCGGTTGTTCTACTGGTGGTAACTGCTGCCCTGTCATCCGTTGCCACCATGTTGGCTGCGGTGGTTCTACTGGGGCAGGGGGTTGCGGTTGCTTGCCATGTCGGGCAAGCAAGGCGTAATCAGTGATGTACTGGGTTACTAAAGACTTGTCAGGGTGATTGAGGTCGAACGCTGTATGAAAATCTGTCGCTCGTTTATGTGCATCAGCTAGAGATTGTGCCTCTAAACGCTCTCTTTTGCGTTCTAAAGCGATTTGTTGTTGTTGAGCATGTTCTGCATCACTTTTGGCTTTAGATCGCTGTAAATCGCTTAAAATCGCATCTGTGACGATGATTTCTTGATCTAGTCCAGTAATCACCTGTTCGTTTTCGATTTTTTCAGCGTTACGTTGTTTAATTTCATCATTAGCAAGGCTGATTTCTGTATCAATGCCAAGTCTGCGTAGCTGTGTGACTGCGTAGCCCTCATGTACGGTGGCTTCTAGCCCGTTGCCTAGGTCTGCATAGCTGAGATGGCTTACTCGTTCGTTGCTGCCGATTTGCTCTAACTGTGTATTCACTAGATCGGCAAAATGTTCTCTCCAGTCGCTTACGGTTTTTGTCCCATCATCTCTGCTGAAGTCCCTGAATTTTTTGGCTTCAAAGTCACCAGTTTTACTAATAGATCGGGTCGTAAACATGATGTGAGCATGATAGTTGCGGTCATCAGATCCACCTTCAATATGCGGAGCATGTATCGCTGCATCAACGATCACGCCATGCTTTTTGACAAGTTCCTGGCACAGTTCATCAAGTAGGGTTTTTCTCTGTTCTGCGTTTAGTTCGGATGGGAAGGCAATTTCAAATTCACGGGCAAGAAGTGAATTTTTTCTGTTCTCGACTTTCTCGACTGCGTTCCACAATTTTTGACGGTCTAATAATTCTTTTTTTGTGTTTTCAGGTGCATAGATATTTGTAAATTCGACACCTGTTTTTTTTGTGTAGTCTTGCTCTTTTCCGTAGTAATCGCATACCAATTTTTCAGCCGCGCGATATGCAGCACAAGCAACGGCACTACGTCCATCACTACGACTAATCGCTTTAACTGAAAAATGATATATCGCCATTTTGTTTTTGCTCTTTATTTCGATTTATCGAAATTATCAACCTGAACAGGTTGGTCAGGGGTAAAGGGGAGTCCCCTTTCGCACCAAACTAATCACATACTGAAAGTATGGATTTAGTTTGGCTAAGTGCGCCCTTCGGGGATTCTTTGAG
>NW_017892717.1:0-2179 GCF_001540865.1 Ananas comosus | reverse complement strand
AGATATTAATAATATAGTTAAATTAGTTGACATGTAAAATATCTTGATTTGCTCACTAATATCTTAAGACCCTTCAGTGTGTTCTAACTATCCATATTCTTAGCTCTTGAATATCTTGTAATTTTTTTAAACTCAATATTGGAATTAACTTGATACACACGCACAAATCTGGTAATAAAAGCAATAAAATCACTGATTTGTTTTTCTTAGCATAAATAATAAATAAATATACATTTGTTATTGAATCTGATCAAGTTAATTCCAATATTGAGTTTAAAAAAATTACAAGATATTCATGAGCAAAATTAGATTTAAGATATTAATAATATAGTTAAATTAGTTGACATGTAAAATATCTTGATTTGCTCACTAATANCTTTTAGTTATATAATTAAGCAAGTATAACTTGCTAGTTAAGATAAACAAAAGATACTGATTAAGTGCATGGTTTGTGGATGCATGATTTGTATTTTAATTTGCAAAAGTTTTCGAGAAGCTTGTATTGAATAACGAGCTTTGCGAAAAGATTGATGCCATTTGTTAAGGGAGTGTGCGACACGCCGTAGCACATTGATAGGTAGGGGAAAATGCATAGACCTAATTGTGCCTTTTTAATCGAACAACCTCGCGTAAATGAGGGAGGAATGCGAAAGTGCGATTGTACTGAGAAAAATTAACAAAAGGTGATCATTGTAATTTTCTTTAAGAAAATTATAGTATCGAGAAAAGCGAGAAGAATCAACATTCATTTTCTTTGTTTCATTTTATGGTTAGTACGTATAATGCACTATTTTGAAGAGTTTTTATAGGTGAGTTAATTTCCTACTTTTCATGGGAGTTTTGCTTCAAACACAAGCTTTTTTTTTTTCTTCTTTTTCTCATCACACATTTGTTTTTTCCCCTTTGAACTTATGGGTTTGAGCTAATATTTCCAAACAATGCTCTGAATGGGTCAAAACTAAGAAATCACACCAAGTTATCTATTTTCTTAATTAATAAAAGCTTTGTTACTACTTGAAGTTGAAGAGTAGTCTCTATTGTTATTCTCCATTACCACACAAATTAAATACAACAACATATGATATTTATTAATCTATCATATATATTTTCTGACCTAAAAAAGAGGATTTAGGGTTCACAACTTGTAATAATTATCTACTGCTACAAGAGAAAATATCCTACCTAACACTACCAAATTAATTAATTGGTTGTAACAAATAGGTTGCATTCAAGGGAGTTGCTTATTGGGTATATCTTAACTTAAATGTATGTATGTCATATGTCACACGTAGTGTGCAAGGAACTAGTCAAATGTTTGTTAATTTCGCCTTACGTATGTCCATTCCATGCTTATTTCATATAAAAATAGAAAATATAAAAAGAAAAGTTCCAAATAGATATGAAAGTAGAAACTTCAAATGTTTTTTAAAATGGCGGAATTAGTGTTACAACGTAAACTGAAGATCTCTTTTTATTCTTTTTTGTTTTTTTACCAGACACATAGGCTATCGATCCAGTAAGTGCACTCCTCTGGTGTTTTTTCTATTTTGTGCTTTGTCTCGAATATTTATTGATCAATGGCGTATCTATTTAAATTTTCATTTTCATGAAAAAGAGATGAGATTATAAAACCCTTTAGCATCGAACTCAAATCGCCGCCGAAGAAGAAGAAGAAGAAGAGAGAAAGAGAGCTCACATGGGCTACAAATTCTCCACCATTAAACCATTGCAGTGGTGGGCCGTGATGGGCTCATATGGTTTCCTGGGTCGGCCCAGTTCTCTGACTCAACCGTTACATGACAAATGGGCCGTTATGGGCCAACTCTTGCAAACTTTTCTATTTAACTGTAATTTAGTAACAATTTAATATAAAATTATTTTAATTATTTGAATCAAATTTTAAATTTCATCCTTCCAACTATTATCAGCTGAAATACTTCTATATTTTTATTAACTTTAGGGGTACTAATTTCAAAACTACCTATAATTGAGGGGTCTCCAGCTATTTTTTCCCTCACGGCTACTCAAAATGTCAAACTCTCCACACCCCTATTTATAGCTGTTGATCGGTTGATGTGATCGCTCCGCACCGACACTCTTTTCACACACGGACACGGGGTAAAAATTCCCATCATCATCGAAAAAACACACACACACAAAAAAAAAAAAAAAAAAAAAA
>NW_017892716.1:0-2206 GCF_001540865.1 Ananas comosus | reverse complement strand
AAAATAAAGTGTTGGATACAAGAAATGTAATCCAAATTGTAGTGAGAATAAATTGGATATAAGAAATGTAATCCAAATTGTAGTGAGAATAAATTGGATACAAGAAATGTAATCCAAATTGTAGTGAGAATAAATTGGATACAGGAGCTGTGATCCAAATTACGGTGAGCTAGATATCCAAATAAGTACAGGTGGATATATAGACAAATAACTTAGGTTGTGTAAAGGATGATGAACCTAGAGTCAATTGGACCTAGGAGATAAAGGCTTAGACCTAGAGAGGTCAGTTCCATAGGGTTAAGACCAACCCTTGGTTAATGTGATATGAATTCCGGAATCCCAAAGCTTGCTGATGCACCCAAAGTGGTGTGGGGTGTGTGCGACGATTTCGCCGCCCAGGGGCTAGAGAACCATTGTCGTGGCGTGTGTGCGACGATTTCGCCGCCGGATGGTTAGCCAGTTTGTGGACCCTACCGCCTGTTGACTGAACCACTGTCGTGGCGTGTGTGCGACGATTTCGCCGCGGGTGACTAAGTCATTGAACCTAGGCCGTTGTTGGGTGAGGTACGATTCGTTCGCCGCCAGACGGCTAGGACAGGAGTACGGTGAGCTGTTGCCAGCTGAGGTGCATGTGACAGTTCCTTCACCTCGAGCTAGACAGTGCGCGGACTATCCGCGATTGATTGACTCAAGACCGAGTCGGGTGGCTTTGTTGACTAAGGTAAAGTGACCTTAGAGTAGAATGCCAAAGGCTAAGATATAGCATGGTTCAAGAATGTTAAGAGTAAAGAATAGCTAAAGAACAAAGAATGGCTAAAGAATAATGAATAGCTAAAGAAAGGAATAGCTAAGAGGTAAAAGTAAGCATTAAATGGCAAAGAGTAAAGAATGATTAAGAACATAAGTAGCGTTAAAGTAACCTACTTGCATGATTCCAGGTATTGCATATTGCATTTTGTGAGGCATGATATGTATTTCAATTGAATATATATATCTGTTATATATTGTTGATCTAACATGTTGCAGTGCCTCGTTAGACCTGTTGGCTGAGCTTGTTCTCTTGGGTGGCTAAACCCACTGAGGACTATGGACAATAGTCTCACCCCCGTGTTGCTGTTTTGGGGGTACGGGTACACACGTGTGCGGCGCGGCGGCGCAAGGCGAGGACGTAGTTCTGCAGATAACGTCCTACCCAGAGACTGAGATAGCAGTACCCGAGTTGGTGGTCTAGCTTGGGAGGTTTAAAGACAAGAACAAACTTTTGTTTAAGTTGTAAAAGAATCTGTAATAATTATGGTTGCATTTGGAGGTTAGGGGTAAAAGAAAAATTATGTTGTAAAATGCATCTAAGTTGAATACTGTAATAACTTAGCAGTTTATGTTTTCGATACTTCCTTATGCAATCTGTGAATGAATACTGTTCGTATTTGGAACCTCTCGTATTGTATTAATTGCGACGCCTAGGACGTACAGGGGAAACTCTGTCCGTTCGGCGGTCTGTCGGCGGCGCCGCAACCCGGCCAAATTGGCGGGTGCTCGCGGGTCGTGACATCCGAATCCACGAACGCCACCTCCCGAATCCACGAAACGTCCACACTTCGAATCCACGAAGCCTTGATCACGCCGAATCCATGACGCCCACTCGAATCTATGAGCACACTCCGTCCGGAGCAAGAACAATACGATCGATGATGATTTATTGCTTAGATAATCATGAATGAACCGTAGAAGATATTTCTAAGTAATAGCCGGATCAATTCTCCATGAAGAACAAGAAATTAGGGTTTCAAGAATTGATCCAATAGAAACTTGTTGTTGGAGAAAGAAAGAGAGCACCCAACAAGTTTCTAGGGTTTTTAAAAAAATATTCTATGCTTAGCCATCCTTTAGAAACACCTCTAAATCTTATTTATAGGTTTAGAAGACTTAGAGATAGACTAGGATTTGAAAACCTGATTTTTAAAAACAAAAATTGGTCTCAGGGTCCGGTCCTTCCGAAGGGTCCGGTCCCTCGAGGACCGATCCTCCAAGCCAGGGACCCGTCCCTCGTTGCGTAGCAGAAAACACATGCACATGCCACGGGAACCGGTCTCTCATCTCAGGGACCGGTCTCTCGTTGCGTAGCTAAAAAACCTTGCTACGGGAACCGGTCTCTCATCTTAGGGACTGGTTGCATCATTTCTTTACGCAGAGAGGACCTACAGGG
>NW_017892715.1:0-2214 GCF_001540865.1 Ananas comosus | reverse complement strand
CTATCGTTGAAGTAGAGAGCATGGAAGTGAGGTCGTAATCCACCGTAAGGTGTGTGGCGGCGGGTACCCAAACGTCCATCGTACAGTGTGGAACCATAATTCACCGTAAGGTGCGTGCGGGTAGGCATCCAAAGCTTTAAAACCTTAAAAGGGAAAGTACCAGAGCTCCCAGGTAACAAAAGTGGGATGTAACAGTTAAGGTTCAGTAGAACAAGCTCACCATAGGATGAGTGATACAAAAGGTTGGATACAAGTTAATATGATCCAAGAAACATAAGTGTACAACTCAAGAGATTACAGGGATTTCTTTATAGTTAGATGCAGATCAGGTATTGTATCCACACGTTCTACTGTTGTATACGTAAATGAATATGTAACCATCATTTAATATGATTCATTGTATACAGAGTACGTACGTATAAATGATTAATTTGATGGTAAATAGTACGTATTGAACTAAATTAATAAATGAGAGATCTCGACTTTCATTGATTTAGTGAAATCACTTCGTGTTGGGTGGAGTTATGTGAGGGTTAATGAGCATCTGTGAACGTTAATCCAAAGACATCCGATAAGCGAGACGAGGCTCGAAAAAGCGGGTTTTTGTGGGTTTTAATCGAGCAATGAAGTTTAGCTGGAGGCCCTAGGAAAGTAAGGAGCTTTACTTAAACAAGGTGCGCAAGGAGATTGGAAGTTAATCTCAAGATTTCCCAGGTTTATAAAAATTTGGAAGTTTTAGGTTTTTAGGGTTAAATTGGATCCTAAAAAGTTTTCGATACCTTTTAGATTTAGAGTACCGTTTAGAGATGGTAAATATCGGATTTAAACAGGTTCCAAACTATTTTAAGGTTTAGATTCCCGATTTAGGTTTTAGGATTCAGTTTTGGGATGTTTGAGTGGAAATGGAGTTCGAGGGGTTCGAAGAAGAACGAGGTTCTTTGAACAGGAGGTGAGGTTCTTCGAGGCGGCTCTAGTTCAAGGGGTTTAGAAGTTCATAACCTCTCTAAAGATCTCTCTCTCCCTCTTCTCACTCTTTCTCACTCCTTATACACACAAGTACGCCCTCTCTTCCCCGACCCCAGGGGAAAATTTTCCCACAACATTGTAAACGTGTTTTGGGGGAGCTTGACGTGGAAGTTTCACGCTTCCTAGACCTAGGAGAGAGGCCTCAGGCTTAAGAGATCAATCCCACATTATAGGCTTTGAAAACTTAACTCCTCTAAGTTTAAAATTTAAAATTAAAGAAAAATTTAAACTTAAGTTTATATATATATATATATATTTTGAACATATATATATATATATATATATATATATATATATATTACAATCCTATGGTTCGAGTTGCGTGGGATGCCACCTAATGCCAAGGTAAGGGGGCGACTTCACTAGCTATGGACTCATAGCCAGAGGTGGGCGACAGTTTTGCCACCTAATGCCAAGATGAAAGCGGCGCTTCCGCTATGAATTGACCCAATCCCTGGGTTGGGTGACATATGTATAGGATAATAAAATAGTAAGTAAAAGTGAGAATAACTTACTCGTTGAATTCCATTATCGCATGCCTCCTTTGAACCTAGTGGGTCGAGCTCTTTCCTGGATGGCCGTACCTACTGAAAACTATGTTTATAGTTCTTACCACCATATTTTTCAAGTTCATCTGCAGACGACGTGGCGGAGCGAGGAAATGGCGTAGCACCATAGATAGCGGCCCTTCCATATTTGAGGTTTGTACCCTCTTTTGGAAAATGTAATGAAAGAGAAAGGAAAAGAAAATTTTGTAATGAAGTATTTTGGATTGTATTCCGGAAGAATGAATTAGCGGAACCATGTAATAGAAAGTAGTTGTTTTATGTTTATATGATATTCTCCTTGTACAATCCATGTATACAGTTCCTATTTGGAATGTGTCGTATATAAAGGTTGTCACGTCTTGCGTGGATAGGAGAAACTCTGTTTATTCGGTGGGTCTATGCGCGTGCCCAATGAGTGCTTCCATTGCGGTCTCAGGGCGTGACATGGGTTGTCTTGATTTAGTAGCTTTGTTTTGTTCTTCCTTTTCTCCTTCTTCCCCTTCTTTTCTTTCTTCTCTTTTTATTGTAGCTAGCAGGTCCGATGGTTAATCTACTTAGGGATGTCAATAGGTATGGATATCCGAAATTTTATCCGAACCCGAACCCGTCCCGAACCCGAATTTACTTGTATTATATATAT
>NW_017892714.1:0-2218 GCF_001540865.1 Ananas comosus | reverse complement strand
ATTAGGTATATTATATAATGTAAGATCAAATCAAGTTTGGGTCGGATATGGGATCGGATCGGGTACAATCAAAATCTATACTCGAATCCAAATCTGTCAAATTTTCGTTTTAAATATCCATATCCGATATTATATTCATTCAGTATCGGATAACTCTGATCTTCAGATTCAAATAAAATTTCCGGTATCCGGACCCATTAACATTCCTATTGTGAACTTAACTATTCGGCCTACATATTTATCAATAATAAATTAATAATTGTTATTTTTTTAAAATATCTATATTCTTCTAACAATTTTTTATTTTTATTAACTCTTCATAAAAATGTAAAAAATTAGAATAAAAACAAAAACAGTACTAGCTGCATAACAAGGGAATGGAATGTTTGTAAACGTTTCTTTTTTAGAAAACGTGTAGCTTCCACTATCATGAACATGAATGATCAATGGAGCACATCTATAAGTTGAAATTAAAGCAATATTTCTTGGACTAGAATAAAAGCCACAATTTCACCTCCACCAACAATGTTGACTTTTTTTTTTTTTCATTTCTTTTGATCCTTTTGGTAATTTGTGAGTTGTCGTGGTCAAGAAAGTAATTGGTTAACTTGTATTAACATGGATAGAGTTTATGAAATTGAGATCAAGTGCATAATTAACACTTCAGCAATAACTTAAATTAGTTAACAACATATATATAAGAACATTAATATACATCCATTATCCATCCTACTTATTGAGTGGAATGAAATAGAGAACCTTAATTAATATTCAATATCCATACTTTTCCAGTAGAATGAAATATAAACATAAAGGAAAAAAGAAAAGAGAGTACATTATATATTTTGATGATTTTGAGAGCAAGAATTGTTAAAACAAGTCCCCTTGGTATTTATTTTGATGATTTAATTGATTGAGAACTAGATGAAACTGGTTGAAATAGGGTCTAATCAAATTAAAGATACTAGGTCGACGCGTGACCAAAAATGTTACACCCAAGGTTTTAAGTGCTCGTCGGCACGGGCCGTATCCACCATGTCGTAACATGCCAATAAGATACCGGCACGATACAGACCCCGTGCCGATGGTACAGCTCAAAACCCTCTATTCTTTATAATAGTAAGTAATTTCCTTAATAAAGTTCAAAAGATGTGATAAAAAGATATAATAAATAATGTTAAATATTTTGTTGCTAAAGAAAATAAATATTTCATGCTATTATGTGCTCGGGACAATAAGAATTTTTTGACCGGCCACGTCAACCAACGACGGTATGGCTCGGCACACGAACCGTACCGGGCAAGTTTCCGGACGAGGACCCACAGTACCACGACACTATAAATGCCTTGATTTACACCATGCTAAAGAATTAAGACCAACCTCAAAAAATCTATACTATCGTATATGAAAGCCATGAATCTTTCAATTCAATTGATTTCTATTGAGAGTGCAGCAACCGGATGAGATAGCAAAATATACAAATTCATTTAAGTTAAATAACCAAGGATTTTATTTTACACGGAATGACTGTCATACTGATAACTCTGAGAGTTTTGATTTGCGTTATGATCCAAAGAGGAAAATAGTTACGATTACCAACAGTAACTAGGAGCAACATAGGTTTTGCAAAAAAACCATTGGCAAAGGTAAAGAAAACATTATATCTAGGCCTTTTGGTGTGAAGAGAAAGTGTATATCACCACTTTATTCCATGTGTGTATTAGATTCAAACACCAACTCCACCTAGTTGACGTAAGATTATTCTTTCCAATTAAATTTGCAACCATGCGGGAAAGTATGTTACTCCTTAAATGATACATAATTAAGCACATCAAATAAGGGTTTAATCATGTTAAACTTAACTTACTATAATTAAGTTACAAAATATGGGTGGAAATACGTTTTAAAAAATAATGATTATTTCTAAAATAATGGATTATTTCACTTGGTCTCGGAGTAAGCAAAGTTCTAGAGCTCAAGTGACAAAAATTTAATGATTGATATTTCTAATTGTTTCAAATTTTTAATTAAATTTATTTTTTTAAAAAATAAACAAAATACGTATTATCTTTCTCTTTTTTTAAAAAAAAAATTAAGCACTAGCTCCTTTACTGGATTAATTAATTAACCACGAATTTTAATGCGGACATGGGATCCCTGACATTGTGCTTCTCTCTCTCTCTACCCTCCATAAAAGATGGAGAGAAAGGTGGTGGGA
>NW_017892713.1:0-2231 GCF_001540865.1 Ananas comosus | reverse complement strand
AAAAAAAATGAGAGAATCGTTTAAATTTTTAAAGTTTGATTTACATATTAAAATTAAATAAATTAAAAATTTTAAATGTGTCGATTAATAAGTTGAAGAATTATTGAAAAATATAAAAATATTATATATATCTACTTATTTATTTATAAATAGTAAATTTAAATAATTAATAAATTTATATAATTATTTTATGTTTAGTGAAGGTAATCTCACCACTCTATCTGAAGAGGTGACAAAATTTATAAATACAACTATCAGCTTCATATTACCAAACAGAAGAAATGTAACTGCAGCAGTTGCAACTGCGTAAAACCAAACAGACTAGGTGTAGTTATAACTGTAGCATTTGCAACTGCATGTATTTCCAACTACACTGTTTCTGCAACTACATCCAACCAAACGGCCCCAAAGTGTATCACTTTCGTATTCTGTAATTTTATTTTTTTCTTTTTATTATTTCAGTCACTATTTTTTTTTGTTAAATCAGTGACAAAGTTAAAACTAAAGGATGCCAAAGTAAATATTCAATAAATTGTAGGTGGGTAACGAAAGTTTTTTATATATAATTTAACGAAAAGCTAACGGAGGGACTGACGAAAAGAGAAAAATGAAACACATGTTACTAAATTGATATACGTTAAACCATATGGTACTAAAGTGAAAAAAGTGCGAAACCACAAAGGTATGGTATTTGAAGTTTACCCATAATTTAAAAATTAAGCCAAATCTGCTGGTTCGATCGATCCGATCACGACTCAAGGGTCTATAAAGTAATCTAGTTTAATCTTTTAAACCGAATAAGTCAAAAAATTGCTTTGAACTGTTCGAACCGGTGATTCAATCATCGAACTGGTTAACATGTTCGGTGTAATTAAAACCTGCTGGATCATATAAATGAAGTCATATAAAAATCCAACTACTGGAAATCAACTTAAATGATTTGCACAGATTAGTTTTATAAAAAAATTAAAAATTTATATCTACTAAATTTGGTTTAAAAATTAATATTTTATAATTAAGTATGGTAGTAGAATAATAATAATATATATATTTTTCTATATAATAGAATTAAAATAATAATTAAATGCTTATGACACTATACTAATGTCGCTAGTTTAACTAGTGGTTATTGGTTAATCCACTGTTTGATTAGTGATTCTTCACCCAATAATATTTTCGAGTCGCTGTTTGACTTAATTTTTAAAACATTGCTCCCTCAACTATCAGCTCCAAATGAGACAACCAATGGAAACCAATAAACGGATTCGGAGAAGTAAACATGAGTAATTTTTTTAACTCGAAATGGATTCGGGGTGCGAGATCGTGAGAAAATTGATCCGCTCGGAATTTGCACCGAATTTGCCTCGCTAAGCCTCGCCCCGAATTTTCTCCAATGAATAAATATTTAATTATAAATAACTTTTAGTTTTAAGAAATATTATTTGAGTTTTAAATGTTAGTTTTATGTAAAATAGATGAGACATGAGTAAGTAATAATTACTTTCATAATATTTCTATTATATTGAAAATTTTATTTTTATTAAATAATAAAAAAATAATTATATTTGATTTAAATTTACATAAAAAATTCGAGTGTTGGTTCGCGGGATGGATAAAGATAAAACTATATGGTTAGAAGGTAAAATGTATCAAACTGCAAGATAACATACTGAAAATACATTAAAGCATAAGGAGACTTTAATCAAATACAAAACAAAAAATGGCTTCAAAAAATCAAAACAAAACAAAAATTTTGACTAAAGTAACTTAATGTCAAACAAGAAAAAGATGGGGATTTCCTATCAAAACGAAAAATAGTCCACGAGTCTCTATTCTGTCTTCTTTTTTATTTTTGCATATCTGTTAATTGTAATTCAACTAACTATAATTTACACTTTAATTATTTTAAATAATATATATTTTTATTTTAAAATTTTAAAAAGGTGTCAAACTCTTCAATGCTCTATCTCTCGGCAATTATACCTAAGGCCCGTATTGGTTCGAGGGGAATAAGCTGGGGATAACGAAAGTTATCCCGCTATTCCGCGCAACTGGTGAAATCATTGGCCGGGAATATTTCAGTATCCCAGTCAAACCTTGCTATTCCGATTTATCCCAGAATAGTAAGATATTTTGCTATTCCACCATTTTTGATAGAAATAGTGCTATTCATATGCTTAATTTCAACTTAAATTAAAATTATAATTGAATTTAAAACTTAAATTATAATA
>NW_017892712.1:0-2250 GCF_001540865.1 Ananas comosus | reverse complement strand
TATATATTGTGGTTGAATTGGATTTTCATTTGAACATGATCTAAACATATTAGAATTTGGATTTGACTTTGGAACTTGCGTTAGGTCTTGATGAAACCCAACCTGAAAATCTCTTTGTGTAAATGAAAAAAACTAAATATCAAGCAACTTGTGCAAATTTGGTTTTAGAACTGGGTTTTTTTGAAGAGCTAAGTTTGTTTTTTGACGGCTCAAAACTTGTGTAATGCAGTTCATATATATGATTCATCATGTAATTTTTTTTTAAAAAATACTTATTGTTTATTTTGCGGTAAATTTTTTCTTGGAAAGGAAAATTCAGATATAACCTGCATAGGATTTTTTTAATGTACAGAACAAATGACAAATTAGAATAATAACAAATTAGATTTTAAATAAAATATAGTATTTTAAGTCATTCTTTGATTACGATCAGATAAACAAACTAATAAATAAAAATTAATTTACATGCAAAAATTGTTTTCTAAGACTGCATTTGGTTTGGTTATAAATAAGAACTGCTTAGTTTAAAGACACATATAAATTCGGGTATAAACAGAAACTAGAACAATTTTACGTTTGGATGAAAATTGAATTATTCCTAGAAATAAGTTAAATAGTATTTGAATAGTCAAATTGGAACAAATTGACATCAAAATATTACTTAAAAATAATTTAATAAATTAATAAACTTATTAGCTATAAATATTGTATAAGATAATAAAAATATATTAATTAATTAATTAATTATAAAAAATTTAACATTTTAACTATTTAGTAAATTATTTTAGCTAGATAACTAGTAAAAAAATTAATTAGATTAATAGAAATATTAATAGTTGATTAATATAAATATTAGTTATGGATAAATATATTAAATTATTAATAATTAATTATAAATAATAAATTAATTAATTATTTTATTATTTAAGCAATAAATAATAATTTAAATATATTAATTAGATTAATTAATGATTTAATATCATAATTAAAATTTGATTTAAACTTTAATTAACCTTGTGCTCCTGAGAACAAGCTTGTTTCAGGAAAAAGGATGGAACAGCAGCTCTAGTCTTATATCAGCTTATTTCAAGAACCTGAGAACTACTGTTCTCGGATACAAAACACAGCATTTGGGAACAAAAGGGGGAACCAGGATTTATTCCCCCTTGTTCCCAAACCAAACACTGCCTAAATGTATACCTGTGGAACAGGTGTATATATAGATAATATAATTTCCAAAAGTACCTCTGTTTATTACAACTTTAAAGGGATAAATATGTAATTTCTATTTTAGCAAGGATATGCATGCAAAAGTTCCATTTTATTTGGGTGATTGCTACTTGTACATCCCAAAAAGGGTGTTTTACTTACACCTTATCTAGGATGCTATCTCTAGGCATATTGGTCTTTTATTTTAGTGGTGCTCCCTCTACGGCCTTTTAGGCTGTGATCTCTAAGGGCCAACTTGTAAAAACTTTTCTTATCATTTTTTAAAATTACTAAAAATAAAAAATATCGGATTAATCATCTCTATTTGTCATAGGATTGCAGGTTGTAAAGAGTATAGTCGTCTATAGCTGTACATGAAGTATTTCTCATTTTATTTTGGGTTAATTGCACATTTGGTCCTCAAACTATTAGGATGGTGACACTTTGGTCTTTAAATTTTAATTTGTTGCAATTTTTCTACTCAAACTTTCTTTAATTGATTAAATACTGACATATCGCTAATATACATGTGATATAGTAGTATTGTGACTGATGATCCACCAACTAAAGATGCTACATCACTTTTACATCAATGATACGTTAAAATTTGGCTAACTAAATTGGAGTGTGAGACTTGATTAATATAATAATTTTAAAAATTCGAACTAGAAATTATAACAAATTAAAGTTTGAGGACCAAAGTGCCACCTTTGATCGTTCGATTATTGATATTGAAAAATCATAAAATTTGGTTTCTAAATAGTTTAAATAGTCTAGATAATATTCAATAGTGTCGATCGTCGATTTAAAGGCTTATCATCAAAAACACCTAGGAGGAAAGGCACAGGAACTTGGAAAAAGGTCACGGGAACTTGGAAAAAGACCTAGGAGGAAAGGCAACCAACCAACCCTCATTTCCATTGTTTGGAAAAGAAGAGATGAGTTAGAGTTTTTATGATTTATTTTGGGAGTTTTTCCAAATGAGATTTTTGGAGATAATAACTTGGATAGAACTCCTTTAGGATTTCTTGTAAGTCTCAA
>NW_017892711.1:0-2251 GCF_001540865.1 Ananas comosus | reverse complement strand
GCAGAGTTTAGAAAGCGTTTAGGTGTTTTAAATGATGAATATACTAGATCGGATAATTTCAAAAAATGGATTATTGAAAACCCTATTAAACAAATAAACGAGCATACCGACATCACAGCAAGCTACGAACAGCACAAAAAAGGGCGGACAATCACAGGGTTTTCATTCAAGTTTAAGCAGAAGAAAAAAACAGAACCTGAAACGCCAAAAAATAGCGATTCTAGCCAACGTATCGAAAAGCCTAGTCAAATCCCTGCCAACATCGTAAAACAACCTGAAAACGCAAATTTGAGCGATTTACAGCATCGAGCAAGCAAGATTACAGGGTTAATCATGTCTAACCGTCTATCAGATCGGTTTAAACAAGGTGATGAATCAATCATGCAGATGATGGCACGTATTCAAAGTGAGATTACAACCGATTCAATAGCCGACCAATGGCAATCAAAATTAGAAGAATTTGGCGTAGTTTTTTAGTCTGTCACGTGGCAATCACGTAGAAAATTATGTTTGAAAGGCTTGCTGTTATTACATTTCAAAAAGCGTCACTACTGATAGTGACGCTTTTCTTAGTTTGCCTGTTGAATTAAACAGTGAGTGATAGACCTCTTTTTGTTAGGACTTCATTAACCTTTTCATGCCATTCTTTAATTATTTTTGTCGTTTCTGCATTTTCACTAGAACAAATAACTAATGTTTTTCTTGGCTGAGGTAGTGTTTTCCCCCAAATGTCCCAATCCAATATACGAATAGGGCGTCTGAAAACAATCCAATCGGTTTCACTTTCATCATCATTGACTTCATAAGCTCCACCAATTACCTGAACTAATGCAATTAATTTGCCACCATTTTTAATAGCAACAATATCATTCACTTTCATTCTGTTAAAAAAGTCCTCTTTTTCAACCTGTCCTCCAGCCCATTTTCCTAAACCTATAATTTTTTTGTTCTCTAAAATTGAATGTAAAACTTCTGAAAAGCTTTGATCATCAGGGTGCATCTGCATATGCCAATATTGAGTCATGTTTTTTTCCATAGGTAATTATGTTTGTTTTGTACTGAATTAATGAACGAGTGTCTACGAGTGGCATAAAGAAAGTTCGCTTATTGCCCTCTTTGAAAAACCGCTTTTAAAAATACTGGCTGCTCGATAATTTTTACTATCGAGTGCTTTTGCTTTTGAAAAAATACGAGCGAAGCGAGTTCATAGTTGCTTTTGGGTCTTAGGGTGAAACCCTAACAAGTCCCCCGAATTTCGAAATGTGGCTACATTTTGTATATACGGGTAGGCTTGCTTATTTAATTTTTGATTGATTTTTTGCTTTTAAGAATTGGCTTCAAAACGGTATTAGCTAAAAATTGCCCCAAACTGAACAAAGTGAAGTTAAAAAAGTTTGAGCTTTAGCGAAAACATAGGGCAATTTTCATAATAAAAATGGGCTTTTAAAGTTTTTAAATGCTTTTAAATGCTTTTAGACATGCTGAAATGCCTACACAGCAAGGCATACAGAGGACATACTCCTAGGTTTACCTACCAATACTCCTAGGTTTACCTACCAATACTCCTAGGTTTGCCTACCAATACTCCTAGGTTTACCTTGCATAATCCTAAAAGATATAATACAAAGGAATTACTAGGTTTAATATTAATAAGTAAAATGAGCGATTTAATAGTAAAAGATAATGCCTTAATGAACGCTAGTTATAACCTAGACTTAGTTGAGCAGCGTTTAATTCTCTTGGCTATCCTTGAGGCTAGAGAATCAGGCAAAGGAATCAATGCCAATGATCCTCTAACCGTTCATGCTGAAAGCTATATCAATCAATTTGGTGTAGCTAGACAGACTGCATATCAAGCATTAAAAGATGCTTGTAAGGACTTATTTGCACGCCAATTTAGTTACCAAGAAAAACGTGAGCGTGGGCGAGCTAATATTACAAGTCGTTGGGTATCGCAAATTGCTTACATTGATGAAACGGCAACAGTTGAGGTTATTTTTGCCCCTGCCGTTGTTCCACTGATTACACGATTAGAGGAACAATTCACCCAATACGATATTGAACAAATTAGCGGTTTATCGAGTGCCTATGCCGTCCGTCTATATGAATTATTGATTTGTTGGCGTAGTACAGGGAAAACACCTGTTATTGAACTAGCAGAGTTTAGAAAGCGTTTAGGTGTTTTAAATGATGAATATACTAGATCGGATAATTTCAAAAAATGGATTATTGAAAACCCTATTAAACAAAT
>NW_017892710.1:0-2260 GCF_001540865.1 Ananas comosus | reverse complement strand
TTTTTTTTTTTTTTTTTTTTTTTTTTAAATGCAAGATAGGGATGGAGGATTTGCCGGTGCAAGTTGCATGGATTTATTGATATGCATGGGACAAAAAAGCTCGTTGGGGTGTCCCATCAAATTATTACACATGTTTTAAAAAATTAAATTTTATTTTTTTTTTCTCATGGAACAGAATTTATTTTAGTCCTCAAACTATAAACCAGAATTTATTTGTTTAGTAAATAAGTTTTAAATAATTCTTGAGGACGAATATTGAAAATTGTGAATAGAATTTAACTATATTTGATAGAAATGTTTTACAAAATATAAAAAAAAAAAAAGAAATGTCCCGCGGTGGGTTCGTGGTGGGCTGCGGGCTGGCCTTATGGCATGGTAGCACACATTTTGATGCAGGCCGTCCCATGCCGGGTTGTGGGCCAAAAAAGAATGGCCCAGTATGGCCCGCTCATGGGGCACGGGTGGGGGCGTTAACGGGTTGGATTCGGGTCAGATTTTCAAAAACTCCAATCCGAATCCGGCTGACTGCCAATCCGAAACCTGAATCCGAATCTGACGGCTTTGAAAAATTCATATCCAAACTCGAACCCGAATCCCACTACCAAATCCGAAACCCGAATCCGAATCCGTATCCGTATCCGAATCCAATGGATTTGCAAAATTCATATCCAAACTCGAATCGGAATCTAACCACCAAATCCAAAACCTGATTCTGATTCCGAATCCGAATTTGATGGATTTTAAAAATTCATATCCAAAATTGAATCCGACCAAAAATTCGAAACAAAAAGAAATCCGAACCCGATGCAGTTAATTCTTTTTACCATATTTCAAAATATATTACGTTAAATTTAAATTTTTTTAAAATAAAATTTAAATAGGGCATCAAATATTTATATTTATTATATAATGTAAAATCAATTTGAGTTCTACTTCGGATCAGGTAGAGATAAAATTCATATTCGAACTCGAATCTGTCGAGTTTTTATTTTTCATATTCATATCTGAAAATATATCCGTTTAGTATCGAATAAATCCATTATGTTCAAGTTCGGACTCGGATCCGAATGAAATTTTAGGGATCCATATCGTGCTGTGCCGTGCCGGGCTAAGCACGGTCCCTTAGTTGTAGGGCTAGGATTGCTCTTTAAGAATTAGTGGTGCAATTTAAGCGACAGTCCGTCGAGTTTCAATAGTACGAGATGACGGAAAGGACTTGCATAAATTATTGGAAAAACTTCAAATGCTGCCTCTGTGGTTTTGCAATTTCTGTGGTTTAAGATGTGTAAATTTTGTATTCTGTGCTTTTATTTTTCTCTTTTTATTATTCCCTCTACTAATTTTTTTTTATTAAATTAGTGATAAAGTTAAAACTAAAGGGTACTAAAGTAAATATTCGATAAACTATAAACAGGGTATATGATATTTTTTGCATATGATTTAACCAAAAATTTAACTGAAAGACTGACGAAAGGACAAAAAATAAAACCACAGGATACTAAATTAATATACTTTAAAGCACAGAGAGAGCGAGAAAGTACGAAACCATAGGAGCGATATTTGAAGTTTATCCTAAATTATTTATACTTTTTTGTATTCTTTTGAAAGGTCGGGGAGTTAAACGAAAGAAAGTATTTTGAATCAATTCATTTATACTCTAAAATTGACTTTGATTAATACTAAATTTCATTTAATATGAGTCTCAAATACTATACTACTGAAAAAATTGGTGCAACGCTGGGAATTGTGACTATATATACTATTTATAGCATAAATTATACATAAAACATAAGTAAAAAAATTATTAAAATAGGTATTAATTAAACTATAGTTCAATAATATTTTTGACATAAGTTACGGAGTTCAAAATTCTATCCTTTTTCAACATCACACATTATGATCAAGCTTATTCTATATTTATCCACGAAATTTTTTAAAATAGTATAATATATACATTACATTTTTAAAATTATAAAATTAATTTTACAAATCAGAATAATATTTTACTAATTATATTATTATATATGTTTTTTTGAATTTTTATTGATTTTGTGTGCTTTAAATTGTACCTTAATTTTAACAAGATAAGAATGAATCAAAAAGCGAACTAATACTAATAACTTTGAATGCAATTTGAATAGCAATTAATTTATATAACTTCGAATAGCTAATTTTTTATTTAGTTTATAATATGAATATTTTTAAGTTTCAATTTATGGCATTAACCTTGTTAGCTTAGTACTTATTTCAATTGTTATAT
>NW_017892709.1:0-2271 GCF_001540865.1 Ananas comosus | reverse complement strand
AAAAAAAAAAAAAAAAAAGCGTTTCCTTTTTCCGCAAATATTTTTTCGCTTCCTATATTTTCTCCCCCTTGCACGGACGAGAAAAAGGTAACGACACACCAACTGCAAAACGAACGTCCGCATAGACGTAATTATGGTGCCGCGATGCTCAAAACGGATGGGATGCGGTAAGAATCGAACGGACGGAGAAGAAGTGAGTCGCATAATCTCTTTGCGTGCGATCCGTACAGGTGGCGATGGAGACACCGTCACATGACACCCGTGCCGTAGCCTCGCAGTCTCGTGCAGCCAGTGATGAAGCGCCACGTGGCGCACGCTGTTGGCTGCGAATCCCAACACGCGGAATCGGCAATTGGGAGCCGTCGCCTTCGTGGCGATCCGTGCGGGGTTCGCGGGATCGACGGTGTTCCCAAGCGGTCGTATTATAGCTTAACCGGTTGCTACCGGTAAACACCGGGCTTACGTAACATTTCGGTGTAGCACAACGTAACGGGGGAGGGTGTAACGGGGTTACGAGAGCTCCAACGGAACGGGATAGGAGGGAGTCCAAAAGATGTTTTTTTTTTTTTAATATAGCTCTTGACTTTTCAGACAATGCTTAAAAAATAATAATAATAATAATAATCTTTGCATAAAAGAATTTGGGTAAATTGCTCCACTGATCCCTAAGCTTTCAGCTTAGTTTCATTTTGGTCCTCAAATCTTTAGAAATACTCGGTTCTTGGTTATTTCTAATGCAGATCTAATTCTTAAAATAAGAAGGAATTAGACTAATATTGTGTTTGGATGAAAATTTGGCTATTTTTAAAAAATAAAAAAAATAGTAATTAGATAGGAATAGCAAGAATAAGAGTAATTATAATTTTAAAATAATAATATTTTGCCTAATTAATCAACATTAAAATATTAATTAAATAATAATCTAATGAATAAATTAATTAATTAACCATACATATTGTTAGATAACCATGAATATTAATTAATTATTAATTTATTAACCATGAGCACTGTTAATTAATAAATTAATAAATTAATAAATTAACTAATCATAAATAATTTCATAAATTAATAAATTAATAAATTAATTATTTAATTAGTTAGATTGGTCAAGATATTAATTGGTTAATTAATATAAATATTTGTATTGCCTAAACACACTAATAATTAATTTTTTAATTAGTTAATTAATTATACATTTATACATATAGAGTCTGGCTGGAATATTATCGATAGCACCAAGGGCTTGGTGCTATCAAGTTTTTCACCGTTAGATTTAACCCTTTGATTATTTTTACTCGTTAGATTATACTATTTAACCAACCACTCACTCAATCTTATGAGGCTCACATCATCCTAACCATACATTTCTCAATTCAATGACTAAAAAACTGATAGTACCAATAGCTTGGTGCTATTAATAGTATTCCAGCCTAGTTCCATACATACATATATATGGTGCTATTAAATTTTCTGCCATTTGATTAAAAAATATGTGGTTAAAATAATATGGGCCCTTTAGGGTTGAGTGTGGTTAGTTGAATAGTATAATCGAACGGATGAAAATGATAAAAGAGGTAAATCTAATAGCAGAAAACTTGATAGCACCAAATGCTTCGTGCTATCAATAGTATACCAGTCGGACTCTCTCTCTCTCTCTCTCTCTCTCTCTCTCTCTCTCTATATATATATATATATATATATATATATATATAGTCCGGCTATTATCCTCTTAAGAGGATAGAAGTCTTTGTTCTATTAAATCATTTGGGATGATCGGAACTTCAAATTGATAATCGGTACAGTTGAAATTGATCTATACTATTAGAAATATTTAGAAGCCGAATTTTGTAATTTTTAAAAACTATTATCAAGTCCATTGAAAAGTCGAAAAATGAATGGTCAAAAAATAAATGACCTTCTGAAAACAAATGTTAGTTTATGATCAGAATTATTAAATATTATCTAAATAGTATAAAAAAATTTTTATCAAAAATTCAACCGATTTGGATTACTTTATACCGTTAAACAAGAAAACGGCTCATATTAGCCATCAAAAACTATCGATTTTGTAATCCTTTGATCACTATGTAAATAAATATTAAAATTTATAACATTTAGTTCTTACATAATTCAAATACTCTAGATCAATTTCAACGATTACAATCGTCGATTCGAAATCTCTATTATCAAAAACAATTTGATAGGACGAAGATCTGTATCCTCTTAAAAAGATAGCAACTGAATTATATATATATATATATATATATATAT
>NW_017892708.1:0-2278 GCF_001540865.1 Ananas comosus | reverse complement strand
GCGGGGGAGCGGAGGACCGAGGCAAGGGTTTAGCGCCGTAGATAGCGGCCACCGGGACTATTTCATATTTTGAAGTCATTCCTTTTGTAAACATGTATCAACTTCTTTTGTTGATTTAGAGATAGAAAGTTTTAAACAATCATGTATTTTTGGGGGATGGCTAAAATGTAAAGAATTCTGTTGAATGGAAAAGGAATATAATAGTTGTAGTTTACTTTTATTTGGTTCAAAGAAAATCAAGTATTATATATGTTGGATATGGTAGTATAGAGCTTTCGCTTCCGTTGTTCCTTACCCTCGTGCAAGCCTTGTATAAATGCTAATCTCATTGTTTGATTGCTTTATTATAGATGTTTTGAGCCTTGGGCGGACAGGGGAGGCTCTGTCCGTTCGACGTCTGTTGACGTGACCCGAACCCGACCAAATTGGCGGGGTTTGGGGCCTGTCAGATATAATGGTATCAGAGCGAAGTTGAAAGCAAAAGTCTAGGAATGACCTAGGAACCATAGGAATTGGAGACCCTAGGAGCTTAGGAAACGTTTAACGTGAATTTGGCTTATGCGAAAGCGAATGATTGGGTTAACGATAACATTTCTCTAGAAGGAAGTAGAGATGGATTAGAAGGCTTAATTGTTTTCTTCTTAAGGGATCTTGTGGGGCGGCCGACCACATAACACCGAGAGTTGAAAATAATTATGCTTGGTTGCTTTCACTTAATTCGGTAATTATTTGGAACGTGTAAGAGTCGCGTGTGTTGAGTACTAATGCGTGTTATGCGTTTCAGGAACAATGTCCCCAAGACGCTACACGCGTAGAGCCGCTTCGGCACTGCCTGATGAAGTGCCCGAGCAGACGGGATCGGATGAAGTGCGCGAGCTGTGAGCCCAAGTAGCGGCATTGGCCGGGGCTATGCGGCTACAAGGGGAACAGATTGGACAGCTCCACGAGATGATGGCGCGACAGGCGGCGACGGCGACATCTGTGTCGAGGGATCCGCCCGCACCTGCTGCTCCTGTAGCACCACCTCCTGCGGTGGCGGCAGCACCAGTGACGGCTATTCCTGCGACGGCATTGGGTTCATCGGCTCCTATTCCCGATGTACTTGAGGCTGAGTAGGAGCGCACGTTGGCGGCGCTGACGACATTCAAGCGGTTCAACCCTCTGACCTTCAACGGCGATGTGAAGGACCCGTGGTGATGGAGAGTTGGCTAGCCGCGATGGAGGCCTTGTTCGAGAATATCTACACCCTCGAGAAGGATAAAGTTCACCTTGCGTCTCATTGTTTCGACGGGTCTGCACGGTTGTGGTGGACTCAGGCAAAGAAGAATCATTCGTTGGAGCATGCTTCTATTACCTGCGAGGCGTTTCGGGAGATGCTACTTATGGAGTATTTTCCCGAGAACGACAAAAGGAAAATCAAGGAAGATTTTCGAAAGCTAAGGTAAGGAAGTCGCACGGTGCGGGAGTATGAGCGGGAGTTTACGCACCTTGTCAATTGTGTGCCGAGCTTGGTTCATGGCGATAGGGACTGGGCGGAGGCATTCGAGCGCGAGTTGCGACCCGAGATTTTCAAGGTCATTCACGCCTTCCGGTTAAAGACCTACGAGGAAGTGCTTGATCGCGCGCTTTGGGTGGAGCGCGGCAATGCCATTGGGCGAGATGAGCGCGAGCCTGCATTGGAGAAGGATAAGGAAAGGGACAAGTCCAAGAAGCGGGCATCTAGTGGACCCGCGGGGTAGTCGAGTTCACCTTGCATTCAGGTCCACGACAGTGGCAGGTTATTAGGAGTATTATGCACTGGAGATACAGTACTCGATCACGTTTACTACGATAATACTTACTAATTCTACGTGGACACAGTTTATACCGAGATCGGGATCACGGAGACTATTCCTATTATGGACGGTGATGCAGCAGCCCTTGCCATTAGCTGCCGAGGAGGTGGACTCACCGTTTATGGGCGGGTGATCCGCGAGCTCTCCGGAGGCCGACTGCTCCGCGGCTGCTAGCAGGTCGTTTACATCGCCCACCGTCAGGACGGTCGACAGCGACTCACATGACTTGATTTCGACTACTGCCTCGACCCCTACGCGACGGGCCCGTGAGAGCCGGATACACAGGGCCAACCGGCGTAGCCATTGTGGCGGGGAGGGCGACACCCGTTCATCATTGAGCCACCAGAGGCGGTGTATAGTGCGTGCCCATCCATCAGACCGAGACTCAGACTGAGAACGGAGGGGCGGTGACGCTAGTGACAACGGCGCCCCCAGCGAACCTC
>NW_017892707.1:0-2296 GCF_001540865.1 Ananas comosus | reverse complement strand
AAATTTAAAATTTTAAATTTTAAATTTTAAATAATTATGAAATTTAAAATTTAAAATTTAAAATAATTATGAAATTTAAAATATAAAATTTAAAATTTGAATATTTAAAATTTAAAATTTAAAATTTGTATATTTAAAATTAAAATTTGAATATTTAAAATTTAAATTTTAAGAATTTGAAATTTATAATTTGAAGATTAAAACTTGTAATTTAAAATTTAAAATTTTTAAATTTTTAAATTTAAATTTTAAAATCTAAAATGTGAAATTTTAAATTTTATCTTAAGTTTTAAATTTGAAATTTGAATTTTAAAAATTGAAAATTTAAAATCTAAAATTTGAGATTTAAAATTTGAAATTAAAATTTAAAATTTAAAGTTTGAAATCTATTTTTTAAATTTTAAAATTTAAAAGTTAAAATTTAAAAATTCAAAAAATGAATCTGAAATTAAAATTTAAAATTAAAATTAAATTTAAACATTAAATTAATTTAAAATAAAAATAAAAAATTGAAATTTCAGTCTAAAATCAGAATCAGATTTCAAGAAGCAGTTTTTTTCTGTTTCTGATTCTGGTTGCTTCAAAATCAATTTTCTGATTTTGAAAAGCAGAATTAGATTTTAAAAATAAGGTTGCCAAACGCTCTATTAAATCAAAAATCACTTTTCAACCCAAAATTACTTTTTAAAAGCTAGGCCAAACACCCCTATGTTTTCAGTTACTAACTTTTTTTCTACGCTTCAAAGAGAATCATAATGCTAATTATTCTGCATTGAGAAAGAGAATTCTTCGTGAAAATTTGATTCTTTGCTATTAGAAAAGTCGTGCTATACATCAAATGTTAATGCTATGAAAGAGGTAAAGTCTTTAGCCTGCTCGGAAAGAAAAATAAAAAGGAAGAAAGAAAGGAGAGAGAAGAGGGAAAATTTTAAAAAAAATCAAAAGAAATTTAAGCAGAAGGATAAATTTTATAAGATGTTAGAAGTTTAGAAGTGTATGACTTAAAATTTGGAGAGATATATAGGTTATTTACTTATGTTCAAACTTTAGAAGGCCTATCAGTATTTTTTCCTTTTTGCACAAAAATTGAGAAATATATCGAGAACTTCTCTCTATTTCTATGTTACTATGTACATGCATGATACGTTTTCAAAGAGTAATCAATAGAGTTTTAGAACTTGAGAGAGAACTGTTTTCTAAAACATGGCACAGATCACACAAGCATATGGTACTTTAGTAATTAAACCAAGCTAAAACTGTGATTTAGGTCATGTTTACAGCTACTTAGATCGACGACTGCAATAGTCAAATAAATAAATCATGTTTAGAACTTTATTAACAGGTAAATACAGGTATTTTAGTTAGTTGCATGTCCTTAATTATTCAACTGTGTGTGTGGTTGTAACATGCACTTTAAATTTGTGTCGTACAAGGGTGCACAGTAGATCCACTTTCTCAAACAGTATGTTTCACTTTTGCATACACAAAAGGCCAATTTATGTCACATTACATGGTACTATATATATAGTCTTGGTATATAAAACCACTTAGCCTCTATCTTTCACAGCTTTGGTTGGTTGGTTGAATTTTCTAGTTTGGATAAATGTTATTTGAGGTGTCATTAAGCCATTATCTTTGTAACATGAGGTTAACTAACTCTAGTTAGTTGACATAGAGTTAGTTAGGTTCTAGGGTTGAAAAGGTCAGGAGAAAGGATATGTGTTGGTCCCTTATCACAATTGTGCTTTTTCTCATTTTGACAAGGGATTGATGCATCATGTGTTGTTGGGTGGTAGAGAAAGGATCGACATGGAGTAGTCCAAATATCTCAATCCGTTAATATCAATCAATGCAGAGATAATGAGGTTTTATAAGGGTTTGATGGGCTTGGAAGCTTGTAAGACTATGTAGGAAGAGGACATTATTATAAGAAGTTAAAATTTAACCAAAAAAAAAAAAAGAACAAAAAGAACAAAAAAAAGAGAGGAAAGAAGTCGCGCCATGTGGCAAAAGGCCTTCCCTTNTAAAATAAAATTTTGGTAAAAAAAATTATTTGTAAACAGTAAGAAAAAATTTTGCCAAATTTAACTAAGGGCAATTTTGGAATAAACTATATTTTATTGTCAAGATTACTGAATTTTATAAACTGAACCAAATATAATAATATTATAAATACTGCAATCAAGTAGTACATTATTGTATTAAACCAAACGCGTTAATATAGCATCAGTAGTAATCTTATTTAAAAATTCAAGATATCTGGATATATCGAAATACTCTGTAATATTATATACGC
>NW_017892706.1:1606-2305 GCF_001540865.1 Ananas comosus | reverse complement strand
TAAAGATAAAGTTAATATATTAATATGATTACGTTTTTTATATTTACCTGAACCAAACACCGACAATGGGAATAATTTATTCCGATTCCGATTCAGGTAATGAACCAAATAGAATTAGGTAATGAGTTATTTTGATTCCGATTCCGACTTCGAACCAAACACGCCCTTAGTTTGGTTGGCTTCTTTTTCACCCCGGAATCGGAATCAAAATGGGTGAATCCGTTTGTGGGTATTTGTTACGCGGGAATCCTATTCCGATTCCGATTCCGATTTCCGAGTGGAATGGGAATCTCCTAATTACCCCTTTTTCAATCCGGCCTAGGAGGCCGGATTGGGAGTTGAATCCGGACAGAATGTATATTTATTTGGATTAAATTTATTTTTTCAACTTTTTTAATTAAAATATGAGTTTAAATTTAGAAATTAAATTTTAAATTTTAAATTTTAAATTTAAATTTTAACTTGGATTAAAAATTAAAATTTAATCAAGTATTTCGAATCTAACTTATAAATTTGAATTTAAATTAAATTTTAATTTATATAAAGTTTTATTCAAATTTTATTTCAAACTTAAATTAAATTTATAGATTCAAATTAAAATTTAAATTGTAATTTTAGTTTGAATTTGAATAAATCAAAATTTAGTTTCACATTTTGAATTATCCACTCAACTTCAAAGTTTAATTTTTTTTAAAAAAA
>NW_017892706.1:0-276 GCF_001540865.1 Ananas comosus | reverse complement strand
CAATAACTTGGTATTTTTAAAAGCATAGGAGCTCAATTTTATATATATATATAGAGAGAGAAAGAGAAAGAGAGAGAGAGAGAGAGAGAAAGTTTGGTTAGAATACTATTAATAGTATTTGTCTCTTTTTGCTATCAAGTTTTTAGCATTTGGATTAATTTCTTTGATCATTTCTAATTATTGGATTAAATATTTTAACCCAGTGGGGACCACTCAACCCTAGGGGGACCTCTCAACCTTAAGGAACTAATATCATCCTAACCAACAATTTCTGAT
>NW_017892705.1:0-2314 GCF_001540865.1 Ananas comosus | reverse complement strand
GTGGATTTTGGTTTTGGGTTGGTTTAAACCTCTTGTATTTGATTTGGGATGAACCACCTTAGGTTTGTTTAGTCATTCGGGTTGAACCATTATGCTTTAGTTCGGGACCCATCAAGACTTCGATTGAGTTGGATTCTTTATGGTTGGGTTCGGATCTGACCCACTTCGGTTCGTGTCGAATCCTTTGTGGTTCAGTTAAATCCTTTATGGTTTGGTTCAGATTTGATCCACTTTGGTTCAAGTCGAATCCTTTATGGCTTGACTCGGATCGGATCCACTTTGGTTCGAGTCGAATCCTTCATGGTTTGGTTCGGATTGGATCCACTTCGGTTCGAGTTGAATCTTTTATGGTTCGGTTCAAATCAGATCTACTTCGGTTCAAGTCGAATCCTTTGTAGTTCGGGTTGGATCCACTTCACTTCGGTTCGGGTTCAATCCCCTGTGGTATGATTTGGATTGGATCCATTTCGGTTAGAGTCGAATCCTTCATGGTTTGGTTCGGATCGGACTCACTTCGGTTCAAGTTGAATCCTTTATGATTTGATTCAGACCGGATCTGGTTCGGTTGAGTTCGGATTGGATCAGCATCGGTTCAAGTCGAATCCTTTATGATTCGGTTTAGTTCGGATCCGGTTCGGTTCAGTTCAGATCGGATTCACCTTGGTTCAAGTCGAATCTTTTATGGTTCGGTTCGGATCCGGTTCGGTTCGGATCAGATCGGATTCACTTTAGTTCAAGTTGAATCCTTTATGGTTCTGTCCGGATCAGATCCACTTCAGATCAAGTTGAATCCATTTGGTTTGGTTCAGATTGGATCCGCTTCAGTTCGAGTCGAATCCTTCCTGGTTCGGATCAGGTCAAATCCACTTTGGATCAAGTTAAATCCATTCGGCTCGGTTCGGATCAAATCCACTTTGGTTCGAGTCGAATCCTTCCTGGTTTGGTTGAGTCGGTTCCTTTCAGGTTCGATTGGGATCCTTCATGGTTTGGTTCAAGTCAAACTAGCTTGTAGTTTGATTTGGTTCAGTTATGTCTTTAATGGTTCAATTAGACTCATTGATTAGACTTGATCGGCTTATAATCCGATTTGATTTATCATTATGGTTTAGTTGACTCGGGTCTAGTCTATCACGAAGACGACGACCCGGTTTAATTAATCGAATCCGGGTCAAGCCTATCACGAAGACGGCAACCCGGTTTAATGAACCGAATCCGGGTCAAGCCTATCACGAAGACGGCGACCCGATTTAATTAATCGGCATCGGACACAAGAGGAAATATCCAGTTGCAGCGGTCCAACATAGCCATCACAGGAAAGGACAAGGACAAACCGACAGCGCATTTTAATTAAATACGGACTTGCTCACATAGCCTATCACGAAGACGCGAGACTACACCGGTTAATTAACCGGACTCGGGTCATAGCTTAATATTCACAAGACGGCGACCCGGCAGCAACTACAATCGACTCGTAAGTTTAACGATAAAAATAGTGTAACGCCAACCGCGTCAAGCCTATCACAAGAAGCGGGCAAGACCGCGGTTTAATTTAGCCCGGACTGCAGGTCTAAGCCTATCACGGGAATAGGAAACAAGCGGACCGGCACGGGTTTAATCATGCCTGGAGCTCGGGTCACAAGCCTATCCGACGAGGAGAAAAGACGGCGGACCCCGGTTCTAAAAATTAACTCGGTGAGACTCGGGGTGCGAAGCGCCATAATCGTACACGACAGACTGCGATCGCCGGTTTAATTACCAAACCGGGTCACCGCCGTATGCACGAAGACGGCGAAGCGGAGAGACTACCTACTTAGTATAACCCGGTATTAATTAACCGATACTCAGGTCAGCCTATCACGGAAGACGGGACCCGGTTTAATGAACCGAACCCTGCGTCAACGCTCCTTTACACACAATAAGACGCAGACAGCACGTTTAATTAAGCGGCGAACTCCCGGTCAAGCCTAATCACGAAGAACTCGGCGACGCCGGCTTCAAAGTAAAGTCGAACTGGCGTTCAATGCCTATCACGAAAGACAGGCGACCCGGTTTAGAGAGTTAGACTACTCAATGGTCAAAAGCCTATACTGACGAAGGACGTGCGCCCGTCTTAATTAAGCCGCACTCCGGGTCAAGACTATCACAGAAGACAACCCAGAAAAAAATATTTATTATCATTTTATTATTATTATTTGTTGTTTTATCATTTGTCCAATCGGGGTCCAACCCGGTGTCGAGGGCCTATTCACGAAGACGCCGCCGTCGTATGAATTCAATAATTCCAATGAGGGTAACGATCCAACGTCGAGAAATT
>NW_017892704.1:0-2314 GCF_001540865.1 Ananas comosus | reverse complement strand
CTTTTATAGTGAAGACATAATTTTTCAGATCATAGCCAGAAACGGAACACTAATATGGCTATTTGGTACACTTTAAGCCTTGGTTGGAACACTAATATATTTGACAGTGCTAATCAAGTCTTATAAAAAAATGCTCTAGCTATGGCTTTACCGAGGTCCATCTATAGTGCTAATGGCACACTCATATATCTAGTAGTGATATGTGCACTTTTATATGGGAGATGTGAGGAAGTGAATTCTCAAAATACGAGGATTAGACTTCATCCCAAATCGACCAAGGGTCGTGTTGGTGTACTTTGGAAAAGCCAAAGGTATTAAAATCACCAAAAGTGCATTGGAAACAAATCCATGAGAGCAAATAGTGCAAAACATGCACCGGAGCAAAACTGCTCTCGGGGATCGATCCTTGGCAGGGATGGACTGGTCCCATCAGCTGGTGTTGCGAGGTTGCTTGGGGCAACCGGTCCCTGGTAGAGAGGGATCGGTTCCCGAACGCGAACCCAGCGAGAAAGCCAGAAATTGGCTAAGTCCTGAAAATATTGCTTTCGGGGACCGGTCTCTCAGGCAAGGACCGGTCTCCCGGGGACCGGTCTCTCAGGGAAGGACCGGTACCCGAACGCGTGACCCGAGTTGAAGCTCTCGGGGACCGGACCCAAGTCAGGGAGACCGGTCCCTCCGCGCGCAGAACGCCTAGTAAGGGCAGTGCACAGAGTGAAAAGTTGAGGGGGCCAGTTGGATATTGTTACAATATGAGGGCTTGTGGTCCCTCTCTCTCTCAGCCCCTTATTTCCCTCTCTCCCTCACTCACACTCTCTTGCTCTCTCTCTCTAGAAGAGAAGAAGAAAAAGAAGAAGAAGAAGAAAAGAGAGGGAAAAGAAGGAAGAAAAGGAAGGAGAAAAAGAAGGAGACCAAGAAAAAGAAGGCCTTGGGCTTCTTCCTATTCCTTTCTTCTCTTTTTTGAGCTAACCTAGAGGTAAGCTTCTAACCCTAGTTTATGAAATTTAGGATTTTTGGGTTGTAGCTCTTTGGATGGGGTCAAATGGATCCCTAGCACCATGAATGGTAAGATTGGAGCTAGAATCTAGGATTTTGAGATGGGTCTAGCTTGATACTAACCCTAGGACACCAAAAATGGGGTTTTTCGAAAAGTAGAGGATTGATCTCATTTGAGACCATGTAAACCTAATTGCTAGGTAACGAAACGCGGGGGCAAAGTCGGAATTTCGATTCGTCGAGCGGGTCAAGAGTTATCGGCAAAATAAGGCCGATTGAGCATCATTTGAACCAAGAAGACCAAGGCTTCGTCGTAAAGAACGCCGAAGCGCATTTCTAGAGCCTCCGTATACACAAAAGGTGGGGGGTGTCGTCCCGAAACATCCGGGTTTCTTTTTATGTCTAAGTTGTATATATGTTGATCATATTGCATTATAGGATTAATAGATGTATATTTCCTTTTCCTTGCATGCTTCTTAGTAGTGTACTTATGAGTCGAACACTTGGACTAGGGTAGCATGAGGATTGGGTCTTGTGACATAGAATCCTATAATGGCATAAAGAGCCGAACTTGGACATAGCCTAGTAGAGTGGCATTGAACTAGTGTGATAGAAGCACTATGACATGAACGACTGGCATGTAGAATAATCGAGACATTTACTACAATGACTAAACGAGTGGCATCGAGTCTAGAGTAGTAAACTTGACATGAACCTAGGGATAGTAGAGGTCCCGACATTGATTATACATCATGATTGTGCAGCAGAGGCACATTGACCCTAGTAGACAGGGTATCCTCTTGTGAGGATTGGATCATACTCACTAGTCTGTTTTGCTTGTCGGTGGTCTTTCCACCGAGGCACGAGTCTCCGGAGTACTTCACTAGGGGCAGACGTAGTTGTCCCGCAGACGGTCTCGGTGTGCGAGTGCAGCTTTTCCTCACCTATGAGATTAAGAGTGAGTCGAGGGTTAACCTACGGGTCAAACCAAGTAGATTGGGTAATAAACATGAAATGCATAGTAGACTTGCATTATTACCTCGAGTAGACATAGTGTATGTTGTAGATTACATTGCTATGTACTTTTGTATACTCATGACATGACTCTAGCATGATGGTAGTTGTTGCATGCATTATTATCATCGATGGCATGATAGAGTAGTTGCAGTTTATCTTTTATATATCTATTTATCTCTCTATCTGTGCCAGCTTAGACCTAGTGAAAAAATCGGCGGCGTCGGCGGCCGAACCCACTGGGAATTATATTCATATAGTTCTCACCCCATGTGGTTTTGGGGTACAGGTACACACAGAGGCGAGC
>NW_017892703.1:0-2323 GCF_001540865.1 Ananas comosus | reverse complement strand
CCTCTAGGTGATAGATACAATCTAGATAGATCCTTGGGCTCCTCAAAACTTTCATATTTCACAATTTTCTGACTAATTATTCATTCATTTATTAAAAAAAAAATAGAAAATTAGAACTTCTATAATATATATATATATATATATATATATATTGTCACGCCCCGGATTACACGTTCCCCGGGCATGCCGACAAATCCGCCGTATACGAAGGAATTTCTCCTGTATACGAAGCGACAGCTATACCTGTAAAACATACAATACTACAAACAGTAGTATAGAGCTGCTAGAAGAACTAGAAGAAAACCAAACCGAGTTCCATATACATATACCAAACTCCAAGATACAAAACTACCCGCACGATCCTGCGCCAACTGCGCACGCTCCCCCAACGACGGTCGTCCTCGGCGACGATACATAGCAGCAAAGAACAAAATAGGGGTCAGATACAATAAAACACTCTCGACCCAATCAAACGAAAGTTTAGAAGGCGGCCCCCTGTTTCTCCCCAAAATTATGTCGTCTGCAGCCAACATAATTTTTCAGGACAAAACAGGAACTCCTCCAATCACTCACTCCACTCTAGGAGGAGTTAGAACAACAAATCGTTGACTTTCGCGATAAATCACGCCTCTCGCGTCTTGCTTTCCTAAGGTTTGCCAAACTTGGGTTCTCTAGGTCCTAACAACCTAATGCTAAGCTCTGATACCAACTTAATCTGTCACGCCCCGGATTACACGTTCCCCGGGCACGCCGACAAATCCGCCGTATACGAAGAAATTTTCCCTGTATACGAAGCGACAGCTATACCTGTAAACATACAATACTACAAACAGTAGTATAGAGCTGCTAGAAGAACTAGAAGAAAACCAAACCGAGTTCCATATACATATACCAAACTCCAAGATACAAAACTACCCGCACGATCCTGCGCCAACTGCGCACGCTCCCCCAACGACGGTCGTCCTCGGCGACGATACATAGCAGCAAAGAACAAAATAGGGGTCAGATACAATAAAACACTCTCGACCCAATCAAACGAAAGTTTAGAAGGCGGCCCCCTGTTTCTCCCCAAAATTATGTCGTCTGCAGCCAACATAATTTTTCAGGACAAAACAGGAACTCCTCCAATCACTCACTCCACTCTAGGAGGAGTTAGAACAACAAATCGTTGACTTTCGCGATAAATCACGCCTCTCGCGTCTTGCTTTCCTAAGGTTTGCCAAACTTGGGTTCTCTAGGTCCTAACAACCTAATGCTAAGCTCTGATACCAACTTAATCTGTCACGCCCCGGATTACACGTTCCCCCGGCACGCCGACAAATCCGCCGTATACGAAGAAATTTTCCCTGTATACGAAACGACAGCTGTACCTGTAAAACATACAATACTACAAACAGTAGTATAGAGCTGCTAGAAGAACTAGAAGAAAACCAAACCGAGTTCCATATACATATACCAAACTCCAAGATACAAAACTACCCGCACGATCCTGCGCCAACTGCGCACGCTCCCCCAACGACGGTCGTCCTCGGCGACGATACATAGCAGCAAAGAACAAAATAGGGGTCAGATACAATAAAACACTCTCGACCCAATCAAACGAAAGTTTAGAAGGCGGCCCCCTGTTTCTCCCCAAAATTATGTCGTCTGCAGCCAACATAATTTTTCAGGACAAAACAGGAACTCCTCCAATCACTCACTCCACTCTAGGAGGAGTTAGAACAACAAATCGTTGACTTTCGCGATAAATCACGCCTCTCGCGTCTTGCTTTCCTAAGGTTTGCCAAACTTGGGTTCTCTAGGTCCTAACAACCTAATGCTAAGCTCTGATACCAACTTAATCTGTCACGCCCCGGATTACACGTTCCCCCGGCACGCCGACAAATCCGCCGTATACGAAGAAATTTTCCCTGTATACGAAACGACAGCTGTACCTGTAAAACATACAATACTACAAACAGTAGTATAGAGCTGCTAGAAGAACTAGAAGAAAACCAAACCGAGTTCCATATACATATACCAAACTCCAAGATACAAAACTACCCGCACGATCCTGCGCCAACTGCGCACGCTCCCCCAACGACGGTCGTCCTCGGCGACGATACATAGCAGCAAAGAACAAAATAGGGGTCAGATACAATAAAACACTCTCGACCCAATCAAACGAAAGTTTAGAAGGCGGCCCCCTGTTTCTCCCCAAAATTATGTCGTCTGCAGCCAACATAATTTTTCAGGACAAAACAGGAACTCCTCCAATCACTCACTCCACTCTAGGAGGAGTTAGAACAACAAATCGTTGACTTTCGCGATAAATCACGCCTCT
>NW_017892702.1:0-2324 GCF_001540865.1 Ananas comosus | reverse complement strand
GTGGCCCTCCTGGCCACACTGGAAACACCTCCCTCCCCGCTGCGGGCACTGCGGTGGAATGTGTTGACCACCACAGATCACGCACTGGGGAGGTCGGCGTCGGTCAAAACCTCCACGGTGAGTCGCCGAGCCACGCCCACGCTGCTGGCTCCTCGGATGCTTCGGCGGCCTCCTAGAGTGCGTCTGGCCCGCACCCTCAGCCGCAGGCCTCTTGGCCTTCCCTTTGTCTCTAGCCTCACGATGCTCCTGGACATCCGCCGCGCCGCTCTCCACAATGAGCGCGCGATCCACCACCTCCCGGTAGGTTTGGAGGTTAGAGGATTGCACAAACCGGAATATAGACGGTCTCAATCCTCTCTCGAAGATGCAGGCCTTGTCCTCGTCGTCCCGCACGACGAAAGGCACGCAATGCAGAAGCCGAGAAAGCTCTCGCTCGTACTCGGCTACGGTCCTGTCACCCTGGCGCAAGTTGCGCAAATCCTGCTCCATCTTCCTCTTGACGCTGGTCGGAAAGTAATGGGCCAAAAGAAGCTCCTTGAACCTCATCCAAGTGATAGCCGCCAAGTAAGTGCTGGGGTGCTCCTGAAAATCCAACCACCAGCGGTAGGCCTCGCCGTCCAAATGGTGAGTGGTGAGCCAAACTCTATCCCTCTCCTCCACAAAGGTGTCACGGAAGAGCTTTTCCATATGCATCAACCACTTCTCCACGATCCAGTGGTCAACCTTCTCGCCGTCAAAGATCCTGGGGCTGCACCTCCTGAACTCGTTGAGGCGCTCCATCAGCCTATCTCGCTCCGCCCCCTCAACCAAGGTAGGAAAAGCAGCTCCAACCGGAGGCCTCTGCACAGGTGGTGCTGCCAAAACCTCCTCCTGGGGTACGGCCGGAGGCGCCGCACGCGAAGAACTGGGCGCAGGGGACGGCGCTCTCGGTGCAATGTCCACAACTGGTGCTGGCGGCGTACGGCCCTGCGTCTCCCTAGAAGCTGCTGCCTGCTGCAGAAGTAGATCCTCCAGGCGCTTCATTCGCGTATCCTGTCGGCGCGCCGCCTCAGTCTGCTGTCGGGCCGCCTCCGCCTGCTGAGTGACTAAGTCGGTGAGGGCCGCAAGCTTGCCCCTCAACTCACGGATCTCGCCAGATCCGGAGGTAGCGGAGGTCTCGACCTCCTCAAAGTTTGCCGCATTGTCCGCCCCGACATTTTTCTATGCTATAGAAGTGGGCGAGGAGCATACAACATGAAATTTATTTTGGGTTGACGGGAGGACAAGAATGGCATATCAATACTTTTCGGATGTGGTAACTTTTGATACAACATATATGACTAACAAATATAGCATGCTATTTGCACCATTTACTGGAGTTAATCATCATAAGCAATCTTTTTTTTTTTTTTTGCTTTACTTAGAGATGAAACTGCTAATACTTTTTGTTGGCTATTTAAACTTGTTTGAAAGCAATGTTTGATCGACATCCAGGAGCAATTATTATAGATCAGGACCCTGCTATGAGAAAGCGATTGTGTCACGCCCCGGGGCTCAGCAGAAGCCTACCCGGCGCGTGTCCAGACCCGCCATACGTCTAAAACATATAAGGCGTCTACAAAAATTTTAATAGATAAAACAATAATACAAGAGATCTAGTGATATCAGAGCATTGTATAACTAGTTCTATAACAAGGAAAGGACATAAAGCTGAAAGTCTACTAAATAAAAACATAAAGTAGGTACAATAGGGATCACATAACAAGTGCTAAAAGGAGTACAAGGTGGTCTCTCTATACATGGTACAAAACCTCTTCCTCTCTCTCAAAATATAAAATGGAGGAGTAACCACCTAGCGCAAAAGAACTCTCCGCGAGCTAGCTACGCGACACCCTTGCCGCGATCCCGTGCCTCCGCCGGTGCCGAAGGCTCTGAAAAGGAAACATAGAAACAGGGACGTGAGAACTATTAAATAATAGTTCCCAGTGGGCAATTACTGACTTCAGTGAAATGCACCACTAGGCCTGAAACTATAAAAGAGGGTCAGTGTACAACTATAACAAAAGCGATAAATGCACTGTAAGTAAATAAATAAACGAGTACCCAATAATCATGGTATCTCTACTTAGCATGATTTACGTAAGTAAGAGAGCAACTACTAGCTATATGCACATGAACACCCAACATATAAAGCATTATTATGCAACTATCCAAAGTCCATAATGTAATAGTCAAGATGTCATTGTTTACTATTCTAGTCCAAGTCCACTTTAACAGTTATAAAGTTCACGTAGCATGATCTGTCACCAAGTCCCAATCATATAAGACCCACCCGAAGGCTGTCT
>NW_017892701.1:0-2331 GCF_001540865.1 Ananas comosus | reverse complement strand
AGGTGGGTCGGACCTAACCAGAGCAAGTGAAACTCCCCTATGTTCTATATGTATTATAGAAAGAGTCTTATAATTGTGCTTATGTGATTGATTAAGGGCTTGACATTCGTCATCATAATGTCGAACATATTCGAAGTAACGTCTCCATAAAGTAGAGGACACTTATCCATGAAAGTCTTTACCTTTATATTCAATTTAGTTGAATGATTTATGAACAAGTGTAGGATGCACTTTAAAGTAGAGAACAATGACATTCTCCTGACTCTAATATAGAGAACTATGACATGCTCATGACTATGTTGATAGTGCCATACTAGTGGAAAGATTATAATGCTATGTGATTTAGCTTTACCCTTACATGTTTGCAATCTAGTGGATACTAGCTTTTGTTACTATTTGTGTATTGACATTCCGATCAGAGGATCGAGGGTTCAGAACTTTGCATCGAAAATATGAAAATTGTGACATGTGAACAATGGACTTTGCTTGCTTGCCATCGTGCTCATTCGCACACGCTTGTGAGGGTAGCTCCCTACAAGCCGGCACTCCGGAGTTGGCCTACGCGACAGTTGCTCGCCCGTGCGGGATTGGGTGCCGAAGTGGATTGCCGTGGGGAGTGTATACTACCACGGGGCCATTAGGCGCGGCGCAAGCTGGACTACCTTGAGTAGATCCCTGTGAATGAAAGGAAAGTGCTAAAGAAAATTGGACAGTAATGAATGATTACCAGTTACAGTAGTTACTTACACATTTATGCTATGTTTATGCATGCTTATAGTAGTAGCCATGCTTCTATCATTCAGTTGATTCATTACTGTTGATGCTATGATCACATGTTGTTTACATGTTCATTATTTGTTAACATTGGCTTATGAATTGTTAGCATTGAAAATATATCATGCAAATTACTGCTTTTATTTCCATTCTGTACATCTTGAGCCTAGTGGTGTAATTCGCCGAGGCTGGCGGCTTACCCACTGGGAACTATTGTTAATAGTTCTCACGCCCTTTTGGTGGTTGTTTTTACAGAGCCTGTTACAGGAGAGGCTAGGGATCGTGGCAAGGGAGTCGCGCCTAGCTAGGGACTACTAGGAGCGTGCTAGTCGATCACCTTGCTACTCGGGCTACGGCCGAGGGTGATGTCCATATATATATATAGAGAGACCACCTTTGTATCTATTCTTTTTGTACACCCGTGATGTATATTTACTTTCGGGGTTGAGATTATAGTAGTGTTACTTCTCCTTTTTGCTGAGATCATGGTTTGTATACACTTTGTATTTTGACTTGGATTGGATACTCGTTGTATATCGACTTGTACTTTGCTCTGATATCAGGATAGGACTCTCTTGTTTTACTTCCTATCGACTTGCTTCTCGTAGACGCCTTATATACTGCAGGTGTATGGCGGGTCTGTGCACGTGCCGGATATGCTTCCGCTGGTACCCGGGCGTGACAGATTATAGTGGTATCAGAGCCTAGGGTTGAGTCTTAGTAGACCTAGCAAACCTTAGGCTGGTTGGACTATAAGGATAGGCTCGTGAGAGACGATGTCTAGTCGAGGTTGTTGTTAGCGAAAGTACTTTGATTGGGTCCTTATAAACTCCGAATAGTAGGAGTTTGATCGGGATGTGCAAGTACTAACTTTGCAGAGGGTCACGTTGGCGGCCGACAACGTGACATCGGAAGTTAGTAGGCGTTACATTTCATTACTTTCGCTTGATTAGCTGGTTTATATCCTCAATGAGGGTTCAGTAGTATAGGGTTTATTGACCTATGTTTGTTTTTGTGTTGCAGTTCAAGATGCCTACGACTCGTTCTGGAACCGCCGGGGCGGCTGAGGCGGCCGCTGCGGAAGAGGTAGAGACTTCCGTCACGTCGGGTTCCAGTGAGCTCCATGAGTTGCAGGATCAGCTTGCGACGTTGACAGAGTTGGTTACTCAGCAGGCCGCGGCAGCACGACAGCAGATGGACGCTGCGCGTCGGCAGGAGGACAGGATGAAGAGGTTAGAGGATCTGTTACTGCGGCAGGAGATTGCCAGGTTTAGAGAGATGTTCGCAGGGTTCTGTACTCCGTATTCTGTTATTCCCTTTGGATGAGTACCAGGAGAGGGCAACCACAGGGAGAGCACAGTCAGCGGTACCCGGAGACGGAGCCGGGCGCCAGTACTCCGGGAGGGCAGAGACGCCGACAGACGAGGGAGTACCACCAGCCGAGACGCGTGTAGCACCAGCTGCGGACCGTTGGTACCCGAGATGGTGGGTTTGAGGAGCGGAGAGGAGGATGAACGACTGAAGGAGTTCCGTCGCGTGGGAGAGCCGTGTCTGAAG
>NW_017892700.1:1514-2396 GCF_001540865.1 Ananas comosus | reverse complement strand
AAATATATATATTATGCATATAATTATTTATTTATATATATAAATATATATAAATATAAATTATATAAATATAAAATATATGTATTCGAGCTGTTATCGAGCCGAATATGAGCGGGCTGACCCTAGCTCGTGTTCGGGTTGTTTAGTAAACGAGCAATTCGATATCAAACTCATTTCGAGCCGAATAGCGAGCTGGATTGCCACCCCTGACCTGGCACGGCACGTCCAAAAATGGCCCTAGAGCATGTCCAAGGGTCTGGCCTGTGGCCTGGCACGGCCCAACCCCACCCAAAGGCCCAGTCTTACCCTAGGCCTTTGGGGGAAAATTTTGGGGAAAGGGATCCCAACGAACCCAAGCCTGGGCTACCAGAGCCTATTTAATTTTTAAATTTTATTTTTTTAAAATTCTATCCAAATAACTTTCTGAAATTTATAAATATTTTAAAATTTTATTCAAATAATTTTTAAACTTTAAATCTTTGTCCATGAATTTTTAAGTTTTCATTTTATTCAAAAAACTTAATTTTTTTTTTAACCATCGTACCCCTCTAATAGTTAAAACATCCAAAACATATTTTATTTTTATAAATATAAAATTTTTAAAACCTAAAATAATAATAATAAAAAAATACAAAATCGACATTGGCCTGACATGACTTGTAATACACTGGATCTTAGCAAATTGCAAGATTCGAGTGTTTGATCTGTGTGTGGAGCCTTTCCACAGTTTTTGGAGGGTCGTTGATAGTGTTCCGACCCCTGGCGCGCATCCCGAGGATGTTGGAGTGAGACTTGGCACCAAAATTCCAAAATTGAAATTTTTGGTCAGCTCTCGGGTAGCCTGCAGCAGGGCTTGTACCGGAACAAGACTGGCCTTGTACC
>NW_017892700.1:0-792 GCF_001540865.1 Ananas comosus | reverse complement strand
TATTCGCCGTGCGGGATTGGGCGCCGAAGTGGATTGCCGTGGGACAGGCTCATTCCTAGGGTGGGGATGATGACTACCACGGGGCCATTAGGCTCGGCACCGGCCAGACAGCCTACGGGTGGGTCTCAGGGCCATAGACAGCCTTCGGGTGGGTCTCTTCAGATTTGACTTTGTGTATCCATTATGACATGTGGACAGATGAGGATAGTGTACTACTTGGGCATTGACTAGAATAGTAAACAACGGAACTTTACTATTTCACATTGTGAACATCATGATAGTTGGAGACATTTACTTCATGCATAGTCGCTTTCATACGTATGCTATTTATGCTAACTAAAGATACCATGTTGTAGTAAGTTACATTTTTACTTACCTTTCGCCTTTCTACTTTTATAGTCACTGACATCTTTTGTAGCTTTGGGCCTTGTGGTGCATTCACTGAAGTCAGTAATTGCCCACTGTGGACTATTTTTAATAGTTCTCACGCCCCTGTTTCTATGTTTCCTTTTCAGAGCCTTCGGCACCAGCGGAGGCACGGGATCGCGGCAAGGGTGTCGCGTAGCTAGCCCGGGAGAGTTTCGTTTGCGCTAGGTGGTTGCTTCTTCCCCATTTTATATTTTGAGAGGGTGTGAGGCTTTTGTATTCATGTATAGAGACCACCTGTGTACCTACTTTTAGCACTTGTATTTGGGATCCCTATTGTACTTACTTTATACTTTATTTAGTGGATTTACTGTTTTATTCTTATCCCTTGTTGTAGCATTTAGACATTTATTATGCTCTGATACT
>NW_017892699.1:0-2419 GCF_001540865.1 Ananas comosus | reverse complement strand
GGAAATCAGGCTAACTTGGGGAGGCAATCTAAATTCTAAACTTGCTGCACTTTTTATGACAATGAATCATCCATTGATATCATGGTAAGTTTACTACTATAATCCTTTGCCCTTTGGACTCATCTAATATGTTTAATAAAGGAAACATACAGGACATATGAACATTGCATGCTTGCATTTGCTTTATGAAGAAAAAGGGGACTAAAATACAAAGATTTTGCCATAGCCACATAAAGTTGAAGGAATAAAGCTCGACGTACCTTAGAATATGCTCCAAAATAAACTGCTTGCTTGCTTGCGGATAACGCCAGTTATCCTCTCATAAATTGCACACTGGACAGCATCTTCAGTACATTTTGGTGTACTGATAAAAAAAAATGCTCAAAATAGAGGACTTATGAATACCCTGAATTCATCATGATTTTAGATATCGTAAGACATTGCAAAGCATGCTTCCGAAAGTTAAATGAGAATTGTACATACTTGATTCACGGGTACCCTTCAGAAGTCTCAGCAACATCTGACAGTTGTTTATGTCTGATGCAGTGTTTTTGTTACGTCTGCGAAGTAGCTGCTCCCTGTAAGCAGTGGGAAGGAACAGATGGGCATTGCAATGTATCGAAGAAGTAATAAAGGAGATTTTAGAAGACTTGGTAAGGACTTCCCGGAGAGGGCAGAATTTTAAGTCTGCTGATATATAGAACCCTTGCTCTGTTCCAAGAGGATTTGTGGGATATCTTAAGAAAGTTAAATGTTTTGGCGGTTTATTGCTAAAGGCTCTTTCATACCAGGAACTGATAAATACCATCACGAGTTGATGAGGAATCAGTGGAATTTAACTTCTTTCAAATTAATTAAGACATAAACACGGGCATATCACAAGTACGTCCGACCCCACGAAACTATTATACTTGGGATTCTCGCTATTCGTAGAATTTTTTCCAAGTGAAATTTCTCTCTGTTCTATCATGCATGCTTGGCGGTCTCGCAGGGCACTGTCTCAACACTATTCCTTCAACCAAAGATTACGAAGAGGGGGAAGGAAAAAAAATCGAGATGTTTAAAGTAACTTTTATCTATTCCAGTTAAGCAAACTACGGTTTTGGCCAAGTGCATAGTGCTGCAAAACTAGGCAACAACCTTACTAGCTAGAATATCTTTCCTTAACAAAAGAGAAGAGCATATCTAACACGACTAAAATCAAACACAGAGACTGGATTTCTACAATTACATTGTTCCCGAATAATTTCATAAAATTAACACAAGGACAATATTAGCACATTGGCACCGACTTCGCTTACACATTCAAATGATCAACTGCAGAAAAATTACAGCAACACAAACATAATACAAAACAGACTAGCTAACTTTGTGGAAGTATTAAGTAACGGAGATAATCAATCAAGTATCATCATCATAAGAGGCATGGAAGTCCGTAGAACAACCTGGGGCATCTGGATCCTCGGCGCCGCAGCAGTCGTAGAACTTGGCAGCATAAGGCGGATCATCCGGTCCAAGCTCGTAGTACCTTCGATCAACAAGAATAAAAGAATCGGGATGGATCTATTTAATCCATCGATTTGAACAGGTTGGCTTAACTATTGGCTTAACTATTCAGATTAAGAAAAAGAAGACGAGAGAGAGAGAGAGAGAGAGAGAGAGAGAGAGAGAGAGAGAGAGATCGATCGTAGTGTGGTTAGTGTTTAGGGTTTAGGGATTAGTTGGTGACCTCTTCTGGTCGTCGTGGCGTCGGCAAACGAAGAAGGATGGGTGGAAACTGCAGGAGGAGGGCGTGTTTTCGGAGGGATCGAAGCGGCGCTTGCATCGCCGACACAGCTTCTCCACCGCAGCAGCAACCACCACGACCTCCCCTGCTTCCGACATCTTCTTTCTTTCTTCCTTTCTTTCTTTCTTTCTTGAGCTCTCCCTCGCCCTCCCTCTCTGTCTCTCTCTCTCTCTCTCTCTCTCTCTCTCTCCCGGCCCCTTCTCTTCCCTCCCTCCGTGCCTCGCGGCGTTACGAGGCCCATATATATAGATAGAGACACACGTACAAAGAACGTGTCTTTTTGGGCAGGCCCATCATGCGGCGGGTTCGGGAGGATCCGACGGGTTCATAACTTGGAAATTGATCGGATTAGGTCGGGCCCGCTCGGACCCACCCCGGGACTAAGATTGGTTGATACCAAACTAAACTTCACAGGTGCTGGCCTGCCCTTTTATTGTGGTCATGAGCTTCGCAAATAACTTCCTTGGACCTTGTTCTTTAGCATGTTATTATATCGATTTAATACACCACAAATTTTGTTGAACTTGCTCAACAGTCAACAGCTATTGTGAAAAGGCTACAGAGGACTCTCTGCTCTTCCGGCTCAAATACTCATTTCAACTCTCACCTAGTTTAGGGGTAAAAAAATAAAAA